>NW_026913672.1:0-14856 GCF_034315485.1 Pezoporus occidentalis | reverse complement strand
TATTTATTAGAATATGGTTTCTCTGAGACAGCACTGTATATACATGTCTAGCGGTAGGCGGTGTGGATCATCTGGAAGACTTGCTGTAGGCTGTCGTTGCAAATCCGGTGCTTAAAAACATTTCAGAAAGGAAGGTAGCATGAAGCTCTTAATCTGAGGCCTCTCTCGTTCATGACAGCATTTCCAATGAATGGACTGCACAGCCTAGAGTGTTGACAGAACTGAGTCGTTAGTAGGTGATGTCCTACCCTCACTGAAGTCAATAAGGTATTGGTGTTTTTTTTTTTAATTTCCTTTGAAGGGTTAAAATTTTATCCTAGATTTCTTTCTTTATCCCCCCCCCCCCCCCCCCCTTCTTTTTTGGGGGGGTTGGGTTGGGTTGTTTTTTGTCTGTGAATAACATTTCTCCAATTTTTAATTTTGGAGTTTTTTATATTTAATTGTAACAGATTTTTTTTTCACTATGCAGTATGTCAGTGTTTTAAATTTAACAGTGACACCTTCAAAAATAGAAGATTGAAATTACTTGGGTAATTACAGTTCTTTCTGGTTTTGTTTTTAAGAATAAACCTATTCCCCTCCCACCGCCCACTGCATAATAGATGCAACTGATATTCAGGTTTGGTCGGTAGACTTGAGGTTCAGAGTTCTGTTGGCCGATTTCGCAGCTTCTTTCTAATAGCTTTTTACATGTAATGTGAATACGTTAGAAAAAAACTATTGTAGACAGCACACGTCCAGCCTATCTTCCAGAGGAATAAAAAGAACCTTGCACCTGGTGTAGGATATATTAAAGAAGAGAGCACATGCCTTTCCTAAATAAGCATAACAAAATAAATTCTATATATGCAGAAATTAAGTTAAAGACACAGCAGGGTTACCAAGACAGGCCCTCATCCTTTTGTGAAAGGTAGAATTCCTGGTAGTGACTTTTCCTTTTCGCCTTCCCCATTGCCATCTCTTGCCCCACTCCCCCAAGTTCAGAGTTGTTCTCATTCTCTGCCTTCACAGATTTGAGAGTTAAGCTTTGTTTCTCTAACCATTCTGCCACAGAAAGTCTCTCTGTCCCTGAGCAGTTTCCCATCTGATTCCGTTCCAGATTTCAGGCTGAAATAGCCGTGCACAGAACTTCAGTCTCTTGTCAATCTCTTCGGCATGTTCTAGTCTGCCTTTCTTCATTTTCCCTTCTAGGTTTTTCTGGCCTTTCTGCCAGCCTAAAGCTCTCAGACTGACTGAAGTCAACAGGAGACAATACTGAGAGTCAGTAACAGCTCTTCACTGGAACTGCTTGGGGCCCTAGAATTTGTCAGCAGGTTCAGGGGAAAATCCTGCTCATTTCCAGCAGCATTGGGCTGGATCATTGCCAACTGTCGTCACATCTTTGAAGAAATCAGTCATCAAATTCAAACTTGATTCACAGAGCCATGGGAAAATGTTGGCTTCTTTGACTGTCAAACATAGTGTGTAACGCTTGAGAAGCATCCACCTTAGCAAATATTTTCCATGCTACTGCAGCCGGGCTTTCATTCAAAATTTTGCAGATGCAGACAGATAAGGTTTCTAGTTATGAGTATGGCTCTCAAACTTCATTGCATTTAGTGACATCTAGAGTTTCTGATTTTTGTTATATTAATGTGAGACAGTGCAATGTTTTTTCCTATTCTGTTTTCTCACCTGTTGATCTGTTTCTTTACCAACAAAAGGCATTTATTTTGCTTTGGTTTTTGTTCAGATTGGTTTTAAGTTGGTTGGCTTTGCAGCTAAGCAAATCATAATTGAGTCCGTGGTGCTGTCATATGCTGCTCTCGGAAAGACGTGACATTTGACACCAGCCTACAAATCATGTTATATATCTCACTGCATGGGAGAGAGGGTGCAAGTTTGTTTCTGCATGCCATGTGACTGGTAATCCCTGCCTGCAGCATACCATCATTTAACTCTGCAATTCATCTTCCTGTATTAAGGACTTATCTTATTTTTCTGATATTAGTCATATATTGATTATCTGTTTGAACAGGGATCTATTCCCCTAGTAATAAATTTGCACATAACTCCGTTAAGAAAAACAAGCAATGAACAACCAAAAAAAAAAAAAAGAAAACCCTACCAAAATCAAGCCAGAACAAAAATCCAGAAGAAGTGATGTTTCCTACTATCTTTAGTTCTAGGTGTTTATTGCATTCAGTTCTGACTCTGAAATATTTTTACTGCGCATTCCTTCTGCCATTTACTAGTTTAACTTCAGCTTGCTCAGGTTGTACTTTCTCACACAGTCCTCAGCTGTCTTAGAAAGAAAAAGATGGATCTGGGATTGCGTTTTTCCTAGCATTATTGCTACTTTATTGTAATCGATAGCATGGGCACAATGATGACTGTTGAAGCTGAGTTTTGTATTTTGTATTCCAGTTTGGTCTGCTGAGTAAGAAAAGTGTTTTTCATGACAGCACTTCTGGTTTGAAACTCTTACGGCAGAATCGTAGAATAGTTTGGGTTGGAAAGGACCTTAAGTTCATCTAGTTCCAACCCCCCTGCCATGAGAAGGGACACCTCACACTAAACCATCTCACCCACAGCCTCGTCCAGCCTGGTCTTGAACACTGCCAAAGGTGGAGGATTCACAACCTCCCTGGGCAACCCATTCCAGCGCCTCACCACTCTAACAGGAAAGAATTTCCTCCTTATATCCAAACAAAACTTCCCCTGTTTAAGTTTTAATCTGTTATCCCTTGTCTTATCACTACAGTCCCTAATGAAGAGTCCATCCCCAGCATCCCTGTAGACCCCCTTCAGATACTGGAAGGCTGCTCTGAGGTCTCCACGCAGCCTTCTCTTCTCCAGGCTGAACAGCCCCAACTTGCTCAGCCTGTCTTCATACGGGAGCTGCTCCAGTCCCCTGATCATCCTTGTGGCCCTCCTCTGGACTTGTTCCAACAGTTCCATATCCTTTATATGTTGAGGACACCAGAACTGCACACAACTCCAGGTGAGATCTCACAAGGGCAGAGTAGGGGGGCAGGATCACCTCCTTCGACCTGCTGGTCACACTTCTTTTGATGCAGCCCAGGATATGATTGGCTTTCTGGGCTGCAAGTGTGCACTGCCTGCTCGTGTTCGTTTTCTCATCGGCCATCACCCCCAAGTCCTTCTCCGCAGGGCTCTGAATCTCTTCTCTGCCCAACCTGTAGCTGTGCCTGGGATTGCTCCGACCCAGGTGTGTAGGACCTTGCACTTGGCATGGTTAAACTTCATGAGGTTGGCATCAG
The DNA here is from genome assembly GCF_034315485.1 of Pezoporus occidentalis. NCBI lineage: Eukaryota > Metazoa > Chordata > Aves > Psittaciformes > Psittacidae > Pezoporus > Pezoporus occidentalis. The sequence goes on along the minus strand of NW_026913672.1, from coordinate 11,593 downwards.
CCCACCTCACAAGTGTGTCGAGGTCCCTCTGGGTGGCATTCCTTCCCTCCAGGGTATCAACCGAACCACACAGCTCGGTGTCATCGGCAAACTTGCTGAGGAGGGCGCACTCAATCCCACTGTCCATGTCAGCGACGAAGATGTTAAACAAACCCGGTCCCAACACCGATCCCTGAGGGATGCAACTTGTTACTGGTCTCCAACCGGACATTGAGCCATTGACCACAACACTTTGCGTGCGGCCATCCAGCCAGTTCTTTATCCACCGAGTGGTCCATCCATCAAATTGATGTCTCTCCAATTCAGAGACAAGGATGTCGTGTGGGACAGTGTCGAACGCTTTGCACAAGTCCAGGTAGCTGACATCAACTGCTCTACCCCTGTCCATCAGTTCCGTAGCCCCATCATAGAAGGCCACCAAATAGGTCAGGCAGGATTTCCCCTCAGGGAAGCCCTGCTGGCTGTCACCAAGCACCTTGTTGATTTTCATGTGCCTTAGCATGCCTTCCAGGAGAATCTGCTCCAAGATTTTGCCAGGCACAGAGGTGAGACTGACTGCTCTGTAATTCCCTGGGTGATCCATTTTCCCCTTCTTGAAAATGGGGGTTATATTTCCCTTTTTCCAGTTGTCGGGAACTTCACCTGAGTGCCATGATTTCTCAAATATGGTGGCCAGTGGCTTAGCAACTTCATTCACCAGCTCCTTCAGGACCCGTGGATGGATCTCATCAGGACCCATGGACTTGAGCACATTCAGATTTTTAAGGTGGTCCCGAACCAGGTCCTCTCCTACAGTGGCCCCTAGGTCTTCATTCTCACAGTCCCTGCATCTGCCTTGCAAGACTTGGGTGGTTTGGTCTGAGCCTTTGCCAGTGAAGGCAGAGGCAAAGAAGTCATTCAGAACTTCAGGCTTCTCCAAATCCTGTGTAGCCAGTTCTGCCGAGAGCTTCCTGAGGGGGCCTACGTTCTCCCTTGTCTGTTTTTTATTTGCTATGCACCTGTAGAATCCCTTCCTGTTATCTTCAACATCCCTAGCCAAGTTTAATTCTAACTGAGCCTTAGCTTTCCTAACCTGGTCCCTAGCTTCCCAGACAACATCCCTGTACCCTTCGCAGGCCGCCTGTCCTTGCTTCCTCCTTTTATAAGCCTCTTTTTTCAATTGAATTTTCCTCAGGAGCTCCTCATCCATCCAAGGAGGTCTCCTGGCCCTCCTGCTGCACTTCCTTCTAGTTGGAATGCAACACTCCTGAGCTTGCAGCTGGTGATCCTTGAACATCAACCAAGAGTCTTAGGCCCCCCTGCCCTCTAGGGCTATATCCCATGGAACCTTACTAAGCAGGTTCCTGAAGGGGCCAAAGTCTGCTCTTTTGAAGTCCAGGGCAGTGAGCTTGCTGCACGCCCTTCTCACTGTCCTGAGGATCTCAAATTTGACCATCTCATGATCGCTGCATCCAAGGCTGCCCTGGAGCGTCACATTTCCAACGAGCCCTTCCCTGTTGGTGAGCACGAGGTCAAGCATGGCACCTCTCCTTGTTGGCTCCTCTATTACTTGCAGAAGGAAGTTCTCTTCCACACAATCGAGGAACCTGCTGGTTTGCTTGTGGCGGGATGTACCATGCTTCCAACAGATGTCAGGGTGTTTGAAGTCACCCATGAGAACAAGGGCCTGTGAGCGTGAGGCTTTTCCTATCTGCCTATAGAGTGCTTCATCCACAGGTTCTCCTTGATCAGGTGGTCTGTAACAGATCTCCACAGTAATGTCTCCCATAGCTATATTCCCTTTAACCCTGACCCCAAACTCTCTGTTAACTGCTCACCTGTCCCCAGACAGAGTTCCATACTCTCCAGCCTATCCCTAAGATAAAGGGCAACTGCACCTCCCCGCCTGCCAGGCCTGTCTTTTCTAAGTAGCCTGTAACCTGATGCCCTCCTCCCCCAACACAACTAGTTTAAAGCCTCCTTGACCAGCCTGGCAAGCCTCCTACCAAAACTGCTCTTTCCCTTCTTTATCAGACCAGCTCCACCAGCCCCCACTAGACCTGGCCTGCACACTTGGGTCCCGTGTTCAAGGCACCCAAACCCCTGACTATAACACCACCCTTTTAACCATTTATTAACCTGGCTAATCCTCCTAGCTTTTTTTCAGGTCCTCCCCTGTATCCTGGAGAATGGACGAAAAGAGCGCCTGAGCTCCAGAGCCCCTAACCACCTCTCCCAGGGCTCTGTAGTCCTTCTTTATGTTCCCCAGGCTACTACTGTCTATATCCCTAGCACCCACATGTATCACCAGGAGTGGGTAATAGTCCGTGGGACTTACTAGAGCAGGCAGCCTCTCTGCCACATCCCTGATCCGTGCCCCCGGTAGGCAACACACCTCCCTTGAGACGGGGTCAGGCCAACGGACGAGTGCTTCTGTCCCTTTCAAAGTAGAGTCCCCTACTGTTACACCTGCCACTTTTTCCTGGCAGCACCAGTAGAGATCTTCTTTACCAGTGCATAAGCCGGCTGTTTCTGGCTCAAGTGCGTTTCCTCATTACCACCCTGCAGGACAGCAAAGTGGTTCTGCAGGGGGACAACAGATTTAGGAGGAAGCCCCTTGCTTTTAGTTGTCCTCTTCTTATTTTTGTTGGTTTTTTTTGTCACTAATTCCCAGCTTCCCGGGTTAACGGCTTCCTTCTTTCCTCCATGAACTAGAGGGGACGCTTGAGGCCCACAGACAAACTGTTACATTAATTGCAACAAGGTATTCTAGTTCAGTCCTTTCCAGTGTGCCAAAATGCACCCGAAGGACTCTTTCTCAAGATCGCTTCACTCTGCTGATTTTCCATCCTCGGTTTCACACACACAGACACACGAACGGGATCCCACAGTAAAATCCAAAAGCTTTCCTACAAGACGCCCACTGCGTCTCGCAGGACCCAAACCACTCCGGGGACACACTTGCCAACAAAGTTTTCAAGCTGACAAGCAGGTATTCTTGATTGCGGCGCCGGGAGACACGGGCTCCTCCTAACGTGTGTCTCTCAATTGCCACGCAAGCCGTCCTTTTCTAGCCACTGGGCATACATACCTATTCACGAGGCTACGTATGGGTGACATAATTTTCCAGGATTCTTTCCCCGCCTGCGTGCAGAATTGTGGTGGTGGTGGTGGTCTCTGAGGATCGTTTACTTCTTCCAACGATCTTCATCACTTCTGGCAGCCTTTGAAGCACGCGCAGTAGATGCTCACATCAGTTTAATTGGCTCGTTAGCACCAGAGACATAATAATCCTCCTATCCTCCTACTTATCAGGTAGTTGAACTGTAGCCCACCCTGGACACCTGCGGTTCCCAGATACTCCTTATCCCCGTGTCCTGTTCTTCTAGACTTTTTCTTACAACTATGTCAACTGCAACGATTTCTCTTGTGAGAATTCTGTTCTCTAAGCTGTAGTCTTTTTTTCTCTCTGTGTCATGCACCTCAGTGATTTTCCGTTGCTACTGTTACAAAGCCATCAAACTTAACATGACCTGAAACTGATTCTAAAGGTTTCTGTATTCCATCGTGGGATTTTGCGCCCCCTTGTCTCAGGACCGGGCGGGCAGAGGCGGCGGCCCAGGTCCCGGCGCTCGCCAGACTTTTTTGTTCCGTGGGGGCTTGGGGGTTTCGTTGTTTCTTTGGTTTCGCGTGTCCGTCTGCCGACACACAGCCCACCACCCCCTCCCGCCGCGAAAAACACGTCTCTGGCTGGCGGGGGACGGGACGGGACGGGACGGGGCGGGACGGGACGGGACGGACGCACACTGGCACTGCACCAGCTACTGAGAAAATAGACTGCGACTGCTGAAGCCAGGACGCGCTGAAATACAACAGCCGATGCACCCGGGGGTTCTGCAGATGCCGCGGCGCCCACCACCTCCTCCCCCCACCCCGCTCCGAGGCGCCTCCCCCAGCCTCCTCCCTCCGCAACGGGCTGGGAAGAGATTGCAAAGACGTTCTTCTGGTTGTGGTTTTGGGGAAATGTGTCTGAAACTTCGGAGAAGAGATGAAGATAGCGTGGTTGAGGGTAGAAGGGAGGATTATGTTGCTCTTGCTGACCATCCAAACAGGGTACCCCACCAGTGATGTTCTCGTGTGTGAGGACGGAGGCACGGACCCAGACGTAGAGTGCAAGCTGGATCATCGTTTATTGAACAGATTACACGATATTTATATGCTTCCAAGCAATTAGCCAAGCACTTCTGTGTTTGCCTTGCGGTTACATCAGGTGAAAGGTCTACCAGATTTTCCTATCGACATCCTTTCCGGTTCCGCCGTCCTTGTTCCTTGCCAGTTCCAACATCTTCCAAATACCAGTCAGGGACAGGTCACTCTTAATTACCTACTGTCGTTCCCTTCCCATGGTCACTCTAATTGCCAGTCTTTGATACATTCCAACACCCCCCCCCCCCCACACACACACCCCCACACCCCCCCAGTTTCTCTGTTTAGGTAAGGAGGAGGATGTGCTGCAGAGCAGGGCTTCCCTCTGCAGCACGGGAGTGAGTGGACAAGGCAGGTCCCTCGTTCCGGGGCTGGCTGCAGGGTGTGAACGTGGGCGTGCAGCGAGGGGTGCCCAGCGGTGTCCTGGCGAGCAGGGTCCCTGCAGTCCAGGGGCCGTGTGCCGGGGCAGGGACTCCGCCACCTGCCAGGGTCGGTCAGCGCTCAGCCTGCCTGGGAGCTCCCCAAGGTGCTCGAGGAAGCTGAGGGGGAAGCAACAACCCCTGGCCGGCAAGGAAAAGCCGCCTTGCCTCTAGGACTACCGAGAGGGAGCAGAGTCGGGCACAGAGCAGGAGCTCCCGGCAGGGACAGCTCCAAGAAACAGAGACACGGGCCACCCCGTCCCCACCACCGGGCCCTAGGCAAGCCCAAGCGAGAGACAGACGCCGGCCGCTAAGGCATCTCTGCGCCGGGACGTACCGAGATAGAAACGCAGTCGGCAACAGAAACTGTCTGCGCTCAAGTAAATGCTCAGATTACCGCAGGGGCGGTGGCCGGGAGGACCGAACATCACGTTCCCCTTACGAGATCCCGCGCTCGAGCGTGGGATACACTGTAACGCACTAGCCGACGCACCTGCGGGTCTGCCGATGCCGCGCCGCGCCGCGCCGCCCCCCGCCCCGCTCTTCGCGGCGCAACCCCCCCCCCCGCCCCCCGCCCCCGCACCCCCGCCTCCTCCCCCCTGTGAGATCTATAGGAACGATTCGTGTCAGCGACTTAGGAGTCCTCGTCATCGTTGTACTTTGGGTGGAATCCAAAATCCTTGAAATCGTCGTCTCGTGTGTAGAACGTAGAAGAAGGATTAGATTTTCCTGTCAATACAACGATGAAAAAGAAGAAACGAATACTCCTTCTTAATCAAACGCTTTGTTACTTTAAGGGGTACTTCGTTTAACTACTTGAATGTCTAAAACGTTTTGCTAATTAAAGGGGTACTTTGTTTAACCGCTTGAATGCCTTAAGGGGGTTAGGTAATCGAGAGATCCATCCCGTCACAGGATGAGGTGAAACTTGTGTATTAACTATATAAGAAATGGAATTGAGGTGGGCTAAGATGGTGGTTAAGCTTGTGATAGACATAGCCCGTTACTGCATTACCAAGGAATTCAATAACTCTTTAAGAAGTTTCTTCACCCGAAGACAAGACCCCAGCAACAGGAGGAGAGCAATGAAAAGGACCCACGTCGATATTCGGGTGAAGGAGACGACAGGATTGGCTGAAACCCAAGACCGAGGAGTATAAGAGACTGTACCCCAGAAATGTCGGTGTGCGTCTTGGGAGGAGCGGAGACTCCCCGGCGTACCCAGCGCTGCTTGCTTATTGCCTCTCGGTATTAATCAATTGTAATTAAAAATTCAATCAGATCATGGTCAAGGCGAAATTTTTATAAGACACACACACACCCCCCCCCCCCCCCCCCCAGCGGCGCATACATAACAGACGCAGAGAGAGAGAGAGCCCAGTGCACGCCCCTCCCGCTCCCCCTCCCGCTCCCCCTCCCTTCGCGCTGCTGTTCCGGACCCTCCGTGCCTTGGGTGCGGCCCCAGTCCCCAGACAGCGGCACCGCCCAGGAGCAGGTGGGCGGAGGGAGGGGCAGCGTTCGGCAGCCTGACGCTCTGCGACTGCGCCCTCGCCCCCCCCCCCCCCTTCGCCCCCCCCCCCGACCCCCCTCCGGCTCGCCAAGCGGGTCCCAGTCAGCGAAGAAAACACGGGCTGCTCCCGCCGGGCGGGCAGTCTCGCGCTCAGTTCGCCGGGGGCCGGTAAGGAGGCAGGCAGGCAGGCAAGCGTGCGAGCAAGAAAGCAAGCAAGCAAGCAAGCAAGCAGGAGACAGTGGTCGGTGAGCAGGCGGGGAGCCTAGCGCGCGCAGAGGTGGGCTGGGTGTGGGGGGGTGTGTGTGCGCGCGTGTGCGCGTGTGTGTGTCGGGTGTGCGTGTTCGCGTGCGGTATTTTTTTTTTTTTTTTTCCCGGAGTTGTTCTCTGTGTGGTTCCCTTGGGGTTTCTCGGTTTCTTTTTACTTTTCGGTTTTCCCTTCTCCGTTTTTTTGGCCCACGCCCCCTCCCTCCTTTTGATTTCTGTAACCGCGGCAGGGTGCGCAGCAGCAGGAAGGGAGGCCCCGCCCCGTCGGGACTTTGCCGTCTGCCGGCTGGACACGGGAGCCGGCAGGGTCCCGCGCGCCCTGTCGGGCAGAAATGAGCTGGGTTGGTTCCGCTGGTGGGAGCTCCCGCCGCCTCCTCCTTTAATGAAATGGAGGCGTACGGGAGACGGAGGGAGGGCCGGGGAGACCGAGAACATAACCCGAGAGAGAAAGGGAAGGAGAAAGCAAAAGGAAACGGGGTGCGCGCGTGGTTCTTTTCCACAGAAGCCTTCCCGAGGGGGCGGGGGGACGAGTGCCGGGCCGGAGGGCGATCGATCGATCGCTTTGCGCCTGCGCGCTCGCTCCCCCTCACACCCCTCGCCCCCCCGACCACCCTCCTCCGGCTCGGCAAGCGGGTCCCCGTCAGCGAAGAAAAGACGGGCTGCTCGTCGGGGGCCGGTAGGCAGGCACGCAAGCGAGCGAGCAAGAGGGAGACAGTGGTCCGTGAGCAGGCGGGCAGCCTGGCGCACGCAGAGGCGGGCTGGGGGGTGTGTGTGTGTGGGGGGGCTGTGTGTGTGTGTGTGGGGGGGGTGTCGGGTGTGCGTGTTTGCGTGCGGTTTTTTTTTTGGTTTTTTTTTTTTTTTTCGGAGTTGTTCTCTGTGTGGTTCCCTTGGGGTTTCTGGGTTTCTTTTTACTTTTCGGTTTTCCCTTCTCCGTTTTTTGGCCCACGCCCCCTCCCTCCTTTTGATTTTTGTAACCGCGGCAGGGTGCGCAGCAGCGGGAAGGGAGGCCCCGCCCCGTCGGGACTTTCCCGTCTGCCGGCTGGACACGGAGCCGGCAGGGTCCCGCGCGCCCTGTCAGGCAGAAATGAGCTGGGTTGGTTCCGCTGGTGGGAGCTCCCGCCGCCTTCTCTTTTAATGAAATGAAGGCGTACGGGAGAGAGAGAGGGAGGGAGAGGGAGGAAGGGAGGGTGGGCCGGGGAGACCGAGACCGAGAGCATAACCCGAGAGAGAAAGGGAAGGAGAAAGCGAAAGGAAACGGGGTGCGCGCGTGGTTCTTTTCCACAGAAGCCTTTCCGAGGGGGCGGGGGGACGAGTGCCGGGCCGGAGGGCGATCGATCGATCGACTGATGGGAAAAAGTGAATTAAGAAAAAAAAAAAAAGGAAAAAAAAATAAATTAAAAACACAAACCAAAAAACCCAAACAAACAAACACAAAAACAAACAAACAAAAAAAAAAACTGCAAAAAAACAAACCAAACAAAAAAAAAAGACAAAAAAATAACCACCAAAACCACCGCAACGGATTCAGCAGCAAGCAAAGAAACGGACGAAAGAATAAAAGGAGGAGCTGAGGAATGGATGAACCCGTTAACGCGAATAATTCTCCACCTCGTTAACGACGAGCGTGGCAAAGAAGTAAGTGCGGGGGGTGGGGGGTGGGACGGGTGCGGACGAAGGGGACGGAGGCTATCTCGAGGTGACGGAAGGGTGAGGTACTGATGAGCGTCGGCATCGGGCGCCTTAACCCGGCGTTCGGTTCATCCCGCAGCGCTGTAGAGAGCCTGACAGCAGAATGGCTGCAGGACAAAGGCCACGAAACTGTGCAACTAGTCAAGATCTAGGCCGAAGAACACAGCAGCAACTGTGTGGTCAATGGTTGCTCAAGGACAGGATGTATGCTTGCTGAGATAGCGCAACGGTAATGCTTGAGCAAGTTGAAACATGTTGAAACAAGAAGCGCGGTTATTTAGAAACCCCTGCGTTAGCACAAACTAACCAATGATTTTGCTGTACCCTAGCAGAAATTGTATCTAACACTGAGACTATAAAAATGGCTGTATTTTGCTAAATAAACGAGACTTGCTGACCATGATAGCATGAGGCTTGTCTCCCGCGACTCCGACATTTGGCGCCCGAACAGGGACCAAGGAAGGGACCATCCCTTTCAAGAGTTGCGGAGGGTGCAGGTCTCGACATAAAGACGGCTTCTGCAGGACAGCAGTGGCACATCGGTGGACTGCGTGATCTCTGCTTTGGCCCGGAGTGCAGCATCGGCTGGCTCTGCTGCTACGCGCTGCCGACGCCTGGAGGGTGCAACGGATCCGGTAAATATGGACAGGCAAGCGGCGTATGATCTTTTTACTGCCTTCCTCCGTCGTCGGGGGCTAAAAGGCTTAGACTTTGATAAGGACCTCCCTGCCCTTCTTTCTCATGCCCGGTCTCAGTATTTTTAGTGACCCCCACTCTGTTCACCAGTTATCGGAATGGCGTCGCCACGGCGATAAATTATGGGATCTTACATTAGATGATGATAAAATTGCTAAAAAGTTATCCAAATTGTGGCGTTTGATACATAACGAACTCCTGATGGTACAGGCAGAGAAACGTGCGGCTGAAAGTGCCCGTTTGGCACAAGATCAGAATCGTAACTATGATCCTTCTGCCCCTAACCCGCCCGCGCGTATCGATCTGCGGGAAGATATCTGCCGGCGGGCTGCAACAGCAAACGAGCCAGGCAAAGATAACCCTTTTGATCCCGGAATAATCGACCCTGACAGAGAACCCCACCTCTACCCCCCTGACCCGCATGATACGTGGAAAAACATTAAAAAACAAGCGGAAAATCAAGGTGCTGTGAGCCTGCCCCACAACCTGAATGCTCCACATCCCGTCCGTCACGAGGCGAACCGGGGGCTGGACGGCGGGGAGGAAAACGGCGCTCCCGCGGGAGCCGAACGGAGGCTGCGGCGGGGGCTCCCCGCCGACCGAGGGGCTGCACCCGGTAGCAGCGGTGGGATAAGGAGCTGCGGAGCACGGGCGCGCCGCCTCCACCTCCCTGATGCCGCGACCTCACTCACTCGCCCGGCGGCGGCAGCAGCAGGCTCCGGCGGGCTCCCCCCATTGCCTGCCCGCGGGCAGAGGGCTCTGATACTCGCCCGCCCCTCGCCTTTCTGTGCTCCGGCAGGCGCGGGGTGCGCGGCGGTGCGGGGTCCACTCCTCCCGGTGAGAGGCGGTAAGAAACCCAGCCTCTGCCCCGGAGGTCTTTCACCCACAGCAATGGTCTCTTAACAGAGCACAATTCAGTCAAACACGCTACCCTTCAAAACAGAGCTGCCATAGATTTTTTGCAATTATCTCAAGGACATGGATGTAAAGACTTTGATAGAATGTGTTACGTGAATCTATCTGATCATTCTGAGTCTGTCCATGATGCAATTCAAAACCTAAAGGACGGAGTTAAGAAGTTGTGAGTGGAGAGTAGCTGGAATTGGCTAGAAAGTTTGCTGTCAGAATAGGGCGTCAGTGCATGCTTGAAAAATATTATTAAAATCGCATTAACCTATGTAAAAATCTCTATGTATTTTAATCAAACTTCCTTGTTTAATTGCTTGTGTAAATCGTTTGTTTGCTAAGTCTATTAACAATGTTTCGTTAGTTTATAAAGAAGGGAGAGATGAGGGGAATGCTGCACAAGAAGCTGCACCAGTAGACCTGGATGAGAGCCCAGGCATCTGGACTCTTATCAGCCACAAACCTTGGGAGAAGTGAACGGGACAAGTTAGAAAGAAGTGGAGAAAGAACACCGGGTGGAACCGAAGAAAGAGCATCAAGATAATTTCTGAGGACTGTACATTTGGAAACAGGAGGATGCTTAAGACAGGATAAAGAATGTGTAGTCAAGGGGAAGTGGAAGTGAGATTGTAATGAGTAGTGATAGCAGAGAACTATGTTTAGAAATAATTATTCAAACAAAGGTGTGTGGACAGTAATGTGATTAGCTGAAAGAGTGTGCGATTAATAAAATTGTTTTGTGATGGAAAAGTACCAAAAGAACTAACCGCTACTAACTGCTAAGCAGAATACTATAAAAACCTGTAAGCTCACTCAATAAGGGATTTCATTTGTAGCCAGAAACAGAGTCCATGCCTCAGTTGCCACAAGATCGGGCCTGGGAAAGGGTGCTATCCCATATAAAGGATGGCCCGTGTGCAGTAGGGACCTTAGGCATGTTTATCCCTAATAACACTATGATAATAAATAAACGAGGATTGTGTTCTCGAAGGTCAACGCATGCTTTTCAACCGAGCTGCGATGACAAAGTAAATTTTTGGAACCAGGTGAAAAAATAGCTGCTTCATTTTTAGCTCCCGGAGTAGCTAGCGCTCAAGCTTTGGCAACATTGAATAAGTTAGGATGTTGGCTTGCTAAGAAAACTAATGCTACAGCATCCGCTCTCTCTGCGCTGCTCACTGATGTTGACTCTATAAGACATGCAACTTTGCAAAACAGAGCAGCAATCAATTTTCTCCTCTTAGCACAAGGTCATGGGTGTGATGAATTTGAAGGTATGTGCTGCATGAATCTTTCAGACCACTCTAACTCCATTCACAAACAATTAGCACACTTAAAAGACAATATGCGAAAATTACAGGAAACAAGTGATCCTTTCACAAACTGGTTAGCGTCCTTTGGATTATCTCCTTGGTTAATCACTTTGATAGAAAAACTTGCTTTGGTGCTGGCTATAATTTTGCTCGCAATTTTGCTTTTACCGTGTATCATGCAGTGTTTGCAAAAAATGATATCGAATGCTTTTAATCATAAAATGGCTATGCTTGCTACTAAAGAAAACGGGGGAAGTGTAGAGAGCCTGACAGCAGAATGGCTGCAGGACAAAGGCCACAAAACTGTGCAACTAGTCAAGATCTAGGCCGAAGAACACAGCAGCAACTGTGTGGTCAATGGTTGCTCAAGGACAGGATGTATGCTTGCTGAGATAGCGCAACGGTAATGCTTGAGCAAGTTGAAACATGTTGAAACAAGAAGCGCGGTTATTTAGAAACCCCTGCGTTAGCACAAACTAACCAATGATTTTGCTGTACCCTAGCAGAAATTGTATCTAACACTGAGACTATAAAAATGGCTGTATTTTGCTAAATAAACGAGACTTGCTGACCATGATAGCATGAGGCTTGTCTCCCGCGACTCCGACACA
>NW_026913671.1:0-10609 GCF_034315485.1 Pezoporus occidentalis | reverse complement strand
AGCAAGCCCCACTCAAAACCACGCCCCCTCCCCAAGCCACGCCCCCTCCCCAAAGCCACGCCCCCTAAAGCGAACCCCCCTTCAAGCCCCCCCCAAGCCCCTCCCCGTCCCCCCCCTCAACCAATCGCCGCCTCTTCCCCCCTTTAGCTCCGCCTCCCCCCTCTTAGCCCCGCCCCCCATTTAGCCCCGCCCCTCGCAGGCCCCACCCCGGAACCGCGCGGCCCCGCTCAGCCCCAGCGCCGCCATCTTCCCACCCCCCCTCTTCCTCCCTCAGCCAATCAGCGCCCGCCTCCCCTCTCCCCACCGACCAATCACCGCGCCCCAACGCCCGGCGCATGCGCGCCGCTGGCCCCGCCCACCACCCCCCGCCGCTCTGACGCCGCCGCCGCCGCCGCCGCCGCTCTTAAAGCGGCGACGACGTCATCGCACCACGTGACCCGGCCCCCGGTAACGGGGGGGGGGGAGGGGAGGGGGGGGAGGGGGGAGGGGAACCGAAAAGGGGGAGGGGGAGGGGGAAACGTTTCCATAGGAACCGGTTTCGGCCTATTGGAGGCGTGACCGGAAGTGACGTCACGGGGTGACCTCAGTGACGAGGCTCCGCCCCTTCTCTCCCCTAGGCCGCGGCGATTGGGCGAGGGAGGAATGTCGGCCAATGGGGAGGCGGCGTGGAAAAGAGGAGCCAATAGGGAGCGGGAGGCCCCGGGGGACGCGGCCAATCGGAAGAGAGAGGCGAGAGGTGCGGCCAATGGAGGAGGGGCGGGTATGGAGGGGGCCAATGAGGACTGCGGGGGAGCAGAGGCGGCCAATGGCGTGAGGGGACAGCGGAAGGCGTCAGCCAATGAGAGCGGCGGGGGGCAACAGCCCACCAATGAGATGGCAGCGCGCGCGGGCCCCACCAATGAGGCTGCCGGGCCGGTGGGAGCGGCCAATCAGGAGGCAGAGGTCTCCAAGCTGACCAATGAGGATGCCGCACCTGGAACCCCAGCCAATGAGGATGCAGCGCTGCAAGCCCCAGCCAATGAGGACGCAGCGCTGCAAGGTGCAGCCAATGAGATCGCAGCGCTGCAAGGTGCAGCCAGTGAGAACGCAGCGCTGCAAGGTGCAGCCAATGAGGATGCAGCGCTGGAAGCCCCAGCCAATGAGAATGCAGCGCTGCAAGGTGCAGCCAATGAGGATGCAGCGCTGCAAGGTGCAGCCAATGAGAACGCAGCGCTGCAAGGTGCAGCCAATGAGGACACAGCATTGCAAGCCCCAGCCAATGAGGACGCAGCGCTGCAAGCCCCAACCAATGAGAACACAGCGCTGGAAGTCGCAGGCAATGAGGACGCAGCTCTGGAAGGTGCAGCCAATGAGAACACAGCCCCACAAACCGCAGCCAATGAGGATGCAGCCTGGGAAGACCCAACCGATGACGACCCATCCCCGACCAATGGGAAGAGCCGCCTCCAGCCACCGACCAATGCCATCACAGCCCTTGCTCCCCCACCCAATGAGGGCTCAGCGCCCTTCCCCACCCCCCCTTCCTCCCTCCCTCCCTCGCCCAATCCGGCTCCTCCCCTCGACGAGGCCACGCCCCCTCCGCCTCCCCCGGCCAATGGGAGCGCGGACCCTTGGGATTGGGGGCGGGAGGAGGCGTGGCTACGGGAGCCCGAGGAAGGCGAATGGGAATGGGATGGGGGAGGGGACGATGAGGATGAGGATGGGGGCGGGGCTGGGGGCGGGGCTTGGGGCGGGGCTGAGGGCTCCCATTGGTGCCTGAGCCCCGACTCCTCCTTCTCCAAGCGGATCTTCCGCCGTGGGCGGGGCTTATCCCGCCCGGGGCCCGGCTCCCGCTGCCTCGTCTTGGTCCGCCCCGCCGTGACGTCACCGCCGTCGCCTTCCGCCATTGGCTGGGGCCCTTTGGCGGCGAGCGCCGGGGGCGGGCGGTGGCGGTGGTTGACGCTAGGGGGCGCCGAGGGGCGGTGGGCGGAGCTTCTGGAAGCCTGCCTGGAGAGCATGGCGGGCGGGGAGGGGGCGTGGCTGCGGCCCGTGACGTCAGCGGTGACGTCGGCAACGCCGGCGTTGAGCGTCTGCTTGAGGCGCTTCACGCCCGCGAGGCCCTTCTGGGAGCGGCCAATGGAAGCGCTGCTGGCGTTCGGGAGGGCGACGTCATTGGGGGACGAAACGGGGCTGGCCAATGAGGAGGCGCCGTGGGGTGAGGGGGTGATGTCATCATCGACCGGTGAGGCGACGCCATCGCGTGGCGGCACGACAGCAGCGACCAAGGAGTCAATGGCGTCGGCCAATGAGAGAACGCCGTTGAGTGACAAGACGACGGCATTGACCAATGAGGCGGCGCCATTGGCCAACGAGGCAGCGCCATTGAGTGGAAGCACGGCACCATTGACCAATGAGTCAATGCCATTGAGTGACAACACAACACCATTGACCAATGAGACTCCATTGGCCAATGAGACTCCATTGGCCAAGGAGTCAATGCCATTGGCCAAGGAGTCAACGCCATTGGCCAATGAGTCAACGCCATTGAGTGACAACACCACAACATTGGCCAACGAGTCAATGCCATTGGCCAACGAGTCAACGCCTTTGGCCAACGAGTCAACACCATTGACCAATGACTCAACGCCATTGAGTGAGAACACCACACCATTGACCAATGAGACTCTATTGCCCAACGAGTCAACACCATTGCCCAACAACTCAACACCATTGGCCAATGAGTCAATGCCATTGAGTGACAACACAACATCATTGCCCAATGACTCAACACCATTGCCCAACGCCTCAACACCATTGCCCAACGAGTCAACACCATTGCCCAACGACTCAACACCATTGACCAACGACTCAACACAATCGCTCAACGAGTCAACGCCATTGAGTGACAACACAACATCATTGACCAACGAGTCAACACCATTGCCCAACGAGTCAATGCCATTGCCCAACGAGTCAACACCATTGACCAACGACTCAACACAATCGCTCAACGAGTCAACGCCATTGAGTGACAACACAACATCATTGCCCAACGACTCAATGCCATTGCCCACCGCCTCAATGCCGTTGCCCCCCGCCCCCTCTCTCCCGGCCGCCCCCGTGTCCCCGTCCCCCCTGTGTTCCGCTCTCGTCCTCCTCCACCGCCGCGCCTCCTCCTTGGCCTCGTCCTCCCTGCCGGAGGCTTCCGCGCGTTGCCTCTCCCGCGCCCTGCGTTGGGCGGTGTTGGCCGGGGGTCCCCCTCCGTTACCGGCGGAGCTGAGGGCTCTCAAAGCCTCCTTGCACTCGGCGTTGGCCGAAGCCCAGCTCCGCATGGGGCTCCCGACCGCCGCCGTGGCCAACGCCGGCAAAGCCCTGGCCTTGAAACCGCGGCTCGTCCGGGCCCGCTTGTGCCGAGCGGCCGCCGGCGCCGCGCTGCGCGACTGGGAGGCGGCGGCGCGGGACCTGAGCGCGGTGCTCCGGGAGAGGCCCGGCCACGAGGAGGCCGCCAGGGAGCTGAGGAGGGTGAGGGAGGAGGCGAGGAGGAGGGACAGGGGCTTGGCGAGGAGGCTCGGGAGGCTCTTTGCTTGATGCACGGGGAGGGGGGAATGGGGGGGGATTGTTGGGAATTGTTGGGAATTGTTGGGAATTAGTGGGAATTAGTGGGAATTGGGGGGAATTAGTGAGAATTGGGGGGAATTAGTGGGAATTAAGGGGGAATTATTGGGAATTAAGAGGGGATTGTTGGGAATTAGGGGGGAATTCGGGGGGAATTATTGAGAATTGGGGGGAATTGTTGGGAATTATTGGGAATTAGGGGGGAATTAATGGGAATTATGGGGGATTGTTGGGAATTGGGGGAAATTAGTGGGGAATTATTGGGAATTAAGGGGGAATTATTGGGAATTAGGGGGAATTAGTGGGGAATTAGTGGCAATTAAGGGGGAATTATTGGGAATTAGGGTGGATTAGGGGGGATTATGGGGGAATTATTGAGAATTGGGGGGAATTAGTGGGGAATTAGTGGGAATTAAGGGGGAATTATTGGGAATTAAGAGGGGATTGTTGGGAATTGGGGGGAATTATTGGAAATTATTGAGAATTATGGGGGAATTATTGGGAATTAGGGGGATTGTTGGGGATTTGGGGGAATTAGGGGGGATTATTGGGGAATTATTGGGAATTAATGGGAATTAGCAGGAATTATTGGGAATTAAGGGGGAATTAGGGGGAATTGTTGGGAACTGGGGGAATTATGGGGGAATTATTGGGAATTAGGAGGGAATGGGGGGCAGTTATTGGGAATTAGGGGGAATTATTGGAAATTAGGGGGAATTAGGGGGGAATTGTTGGGTATTATTGGGAATTAGGGGGAATTATTGGGAATTAAGGGGGAATTATTGGGAATTAGGGGGGATTATAGGGGAATTATTGAGAATTGGGGGAATTAGTAGGGAATTAGTGGGAACTAAGGGGGAATTATTGGGAATTAGGGGGGATTAGGGGGGAATTAGGGGGGAATTATTCAGAATTGGGGGGAATTAGTGAGGAATTAGTGAGAATTAAGGGGGAATTATTGGGAATTAGGGGGGAATTATTCAGAATTGGGGGGAATTAGTGGGGAATTAGTGGGAATTAAGGGGGAATTAGTGGGAATTAGGGGGGATTAGGGGGGAATTATTGAGAATTGGGGGGAATTAGTGAGGAATTAGTGAGAATTAAGGGGGAATTATTGGGAATTAAGGGGGAATTATTGGGAATTAGGGGGGATTGTTGGGAATTATTGGGAATTAGGGGGGAATTATTGGGAATTGGGGGGAATGGGGGGAATTATTGGGAATTATTGGGAATTAGGGGAAATTAGCGGGGAATTATGGGGGAATTACGGGGAATTTGAGGTGATTATGGGGGAATTGGGGGGAATTGGGGGGAATTTGGAGTGATTATGGGGGAATTGGGGGGAATTAGGGGGAATTTGGGGTGATTATGGGGGAATTTGGGGTGATTATGGGGGAATAGGGGGGAATTAAGGGGTAATTATGGGTGATTATGGGGGAATTTGGGGTGATTATGGGGGAATTTGGGGGAATTAAGGGGGAATTTGGGAATTTAATGGGGGGGTAAATTAAGAGGGGGAAGGGCAGGGGTTTTCCTAATTAATAATAAAGTTATTAATAATAATTGTTAATGAAGTGGGCTCTTAGTAATGAATGGGGTTAACTAATGACACCCCCTTTCCCCACCCCCACCCCCTAATTAACATCCCATTAATGAGGCCCCCCCCCCCAAGAAACACCTTTATTGGATAGGGAAGCGCACGGGGGGGGGGGGGGGCGTGGCCTGAGGTGGTTGGACCAATGGGGCGGCAGTAGGCAGGAGGGGCGTGGCCAATGGGATGGGCTTGGCAGAGGGGGGCGTGGCCTGACATGCAAATGAGTCCTCCAGAGGCGCTAAGGGGAGGGGGGCGTGGCCAGGCGTTGCTTGGGCAACAACAGGGGGGGGTGGGCATCGTCACCATGGCAACGGGGGGGGGGGGGCGTTAGGGCGTTGCTATGGCAACGGGGGGGTGGGTGGCATGTTGGTTACCATGGCGACAGGAGGATGCTCCCATCATCACCATGGCAACGGGGGTGGGCTTGGTCAGGCGTTGCTATGGCAACAAGGGGAGGGGGATGGAGGGGCGCCCGTTGTCACCATGGCAACCGGGGGGGGCGTGGCCAGGTGTTGCTATAGAAACAAGGGGGGGTGGCGTTGGTTACCATGGTGACAGGAGGATGCTCCCATCATCACCATGGCAACGGGGGTGCGCATGGCCAAGCGTTGCTATGGCAACAAGGGGAGGGGATGGGGGGGGGCCGTTGTCACCATGGCAACCGGGGGGGGGCGTGGCCAGGTGTTGCTATGGAAACAAAGGGGGGGAGTGCTGGTTACTATGGCGACAGGAGGATGCTCCCATCCTCATCATGGCAACGGGGGTGGGGCTTGGTCAGGCGTTGCTATGGCAACAAGGGGGGGTGGTGGCGGCGTTGGTTACCATGGTGACAGGAGGAGGCACCCGTCGTCACCATGGCAACCAGGGTGGGCTTGGTCAGGCGTTACTATGGCAACAAGGGGGGGTGTGGCGTTGGTTACCATGGTGACAGGAGGAGGCACCCGTCGTCACCATGGCAACCGGGGGGGGGGGCTTGGTCAGGTGTTGCTATGGCAACAAGGGGGGGGGTGGCATGTTGGTTACCATGGCGACAGGAGGAGGCACCCATCGTCACCATGGCAACCCGGGGGGGGGGGGGGGGGCTGGTCATGCGTTGCTATGGCAACAAGGGGGGTGTGTGTCATTGGTTACCATGGCGACAGGAGGATGTGCCCATCTTCATCATGGCAACCGGGGGGGGGGGGCTTCGTCAGGCGTTGCTATGGCAACAAGGGAAGGGGAGGGGGGGCTCCCATCGTCACCATGGCAACCAGTGTGGGCTTGGTGAGGCATTGCTATGGCAACAAGGGGGGGTGTGGCATTGGTTACCGTTGTGACAGGAGGAGGCACCCGTCGTCACCATGGCAACCCGGGGGGGGGGGCTTGGTCAGGCGTTGCTATGGCAACAAGGGGGGGGGGGGGGCTCCCATCATCACCATGGCAACCGAGAGGAGGTGGTGTGGCGTTGGTTACCACGGCAACAGGAGGATGCTCCCATCCTCACCATAGCAACAGGGGGGATATCTGTTGCCACGGTCGCATCCATCCCATCCATCCCCCCCCCGCCTCCCCTTTATGGTTGCCATGGCGACGCTCAGGGCTCCCAGTCGTTGTCCTGGTGCTGCGCGGCGATGATGATGACGACGGTGAGGATGGTGCAGAGCACGATGGCGGCGATGCCCACGGCCAGGCTGATGAAGGAGAAGTTCCGCGCCTCCCGCGACGCGATCTCCGCCGACGCCAGGTCCCCCCGCGCCACCGCCGTGCGCACCTGGGGCGACGGACACGGACACACGTTGGGACCCCAAAACGCACCCTTTTTCACCCAAAAACACGCACTTTTTACCCCAAAACACCCCTTTTCACCCAAAAACACGCACTTTTTACCCCAAAACACCCCTTTTCACCCCAAAACACGCACTTTTTACCCTGAAACACACCCTTTTTACCCTAAAACCTGCTTTTTCTACCCCAAAACGCCCCCTTTTACCCCAAAACACGCCCTTTTTACCCTAAAACCTGCCTTTTTTACACCAAAATTACCTTTTCACCCCAAAACGCCCACTTCTCACCCCAAAACACCACTTTTCACCCCAAAACGCCCACTTTTCACCCCAAAACACCCCTTTTTTACCCAAAAACGCCCCCTTTTCACCCCAAAATGACCCATTTTCACCCCAAAACACGCCCTTTTTACCCTAAAACCTGCCTTTTTTTACACCAAAATTACCCCTTTTCACCCCAAAACACCCCTTTTTTACCCCAAAACGCCCCCTTTTCACCGCAAAACACCACTTTTTACCCTAAAACCTGCTTTTTTACCCCAAAACACCCCCGTTTCACCCCAAAAGGCACCCTTTTTACCCAACAACCTGCTTTTTTTACCCCAAAACGCCCCCTTTTCACCCCAAAACATGCTCTTTTTACCCTAAACCCGGCTTTTTTTACACCAAAATTACCCCTTTTCACCCCAAACACCCCATTTTTACCCTAAAACCTGCTTTTTCTACCCCAAAATGCCCCCTTTTCACCCCAAACCACGCACTTTTTGCCCCAAAACGCCCCTTTTCACCCAAAAACATGCCCTTTTTAACCCAAAACACCCCTTTCTACCCCCAAAACGCCCCCTTTTCACCCCAAAACACGCATTTTACCCCAAAACGCCCCCTTTTCACCCCAAAACGACCCATTTTCACCAAAAAACATGCCCTTTTTAACCCAAAACACCCCTTTTCACCCCAAAATGACCCGTTTTCACCCCAAAATACCCCTTTTTACCCCAAAACGCCCCCTTTTACCCCAAAACACGCCCTTTTTACCCCAAAACACGCCCTTTTTACCAACAAACACCCCTTTTTTACCCCAAAACACGCACTTTTTACCCCAAAACACCCATTTTCACCCCAAAACACCCCTTTTTTACCCCAAAACGCCCCCTTTCACCCCAAAACGACCCCTTTTCGCCCCAAAACACGCCCTTTTTACCCCAAAACGCCCCCTTTTCACCCCAAAATGACCCATTTTCACCCCAAAACACCCCATTTTTACCCCAAAACGCCCACTTTTCACCCCCAAACACCACTTTTCACCCCAAAACACCCCTTTTTTACCCCAAAACGCCCCCTTTTCACCACAAAACACCCCTTTTTACCCTAAAACCTGCGTTTTCTACCCCAAAACGCCCCCGTATCACCCCAAAAGGCACCCTTTTTACCCTACAACCTGCTTTTTTACCCCAAAACGCCCCCTTTTCACCCCAAACCATGCACTTTTTGCCCCAAACCGCCCCTTTTCACCCAAAAACATGCCCTTTTTAACCCAAAACACCCCTTTTTACCCCCAAACACACCCTTTTCACACCAAAACACCTTTTTACCCCCAAATGCCCCCTTTCACCCCAAAACGACCCCTTTTCACCCCAAAACGCCCCCTTTTCACCCCAAAACGACCCATTTTCACCAAAAAACATGCCCTTTTTAACCCAAAACACCCCTTTTCACCCCAAAACGACCCATTTTCACCCAAAACCAAGCCTTTACCCCAAAACGCCCCCTTTTCACCCCAAAACAACCCATTTTCACCCAAAAACATGCCTTTTTTAACCCAAAACTCCCCCTTTTTACCCCAAAACGCCCCCTTTTCACCCCAAAACGACCCATTTTCACCCCAAACCATGCTCTTTTTAACCCAAAACACCACTTTTCACCCCAAAACACGACCTTCTTACCCTAAAACGTCCTTTTAACCCCCAACCCCCCCTTCCCCCCCAAACCCCCCTTTTCCCCAAAACCCCCTTTTCCCCTCCCAACCCCCCCTTTACCCCCAACCCCCCTTTTTTCCCTCAAACCCCCCTTTTCCACAAAACCTTTTTTCCCCCAACCCCCCCTTTCCCCCCAAACCCCCCTTTTCCACCCCAAAACCACCCCCTTTTTTCCCAAAAACCCCCTTTTTTTAACCCCAAACCCCTCTTTTCCCCCCCAAACCCCCATTTCCCCCCCAAACCCCCAATTCTCCCCCAAAACCCCCATTTTCCCCCCCAAAAACCCCTTTTTTTCCCCACCCCCCCTTGCCCCCCCTTTTTCCACCCCCCACCTTTCCCCCCAAAATCCCCCTTTTCCACCCCAAAACCACCCCCTTTTTTCCCAAACCCCCCTTTTTTTACCCTAAACCCCCCTTTCCCCCCCCAAAACCCCCCTTTTCCACCCGAAAACCCCTTTTTTTCCCCACCTCCCCCCTTCCCCCCCCTTTTTCCCCCCCCACCTTTCCCCCCCAAACCCCCCATTTCCCCCCCAAACCCCCCATTTCCCCCCCAAAACCCCTTTTTTCCCCACCCCCCCTTCCCCTCCACCCCTTTTCCCCCCCAAAACCCCATTTTTCTCCCCCACCCCTTTCCCCCCCAAACCTCCCCTTTTCCCCCCCAAAACCCCTTTTTTTCCCCACCCCCCCTTCCGCCCCCACCCCCTTTTTCCCCCCCACCTTTCCCCCAAACCCCTCTTTCCCCCCCCAAAACCCCTTTTTTCCCCACCCCCCCTTCCCCCCACCCCCTTCCCCCCCACCCCCTTCCCCCCCCAAAAACCCCTTTTTGTTCCCCACCCCGCTTCCCCCCCACCCCCTTTTCCCCCCCCACCTTTTCCCCCCCAAACCCCGCTTTCCCCCCCAAACCCCCTTTCCCCCCCAAAAACCCTTCCCCCCAAAAACCCCCTCTTTTCCCCCTCCAAACCCCCCCTTTTCCCCCCAAAACCCCTCTTTCCCCCCAAAAAAAACCCCATTTTCCCCCCCCAAACCCCCCCTTTCCCCCCCAAACCCCCATTTCCCCCCCCAAACCCCACTTCCCCCCCAAAACCCGTTTTGTTCCCCACCCCCCATTCCCCCCCACCCCCTTTTCCCCCCCACTTCCCCCCCCAAACTCCCCTTTCCCCTCCCAACCCCCCTTTCCCCCCCAACCCCCATTTTCCCCCCAAAACCCCTCTTGTTCCCCCCAAAAACCCCTTTTTGTTCCCCACCCCCCTTCCCCCCCCCACCCCCTTTTTTCCCCCCCACCTTTCACCCCCACCCCATTTCCCCCCACAAAACCTCCCATTTCCCCACCAACCCCCCTCTTTTCCCCCCAAAACCCCTTTTTTCCCCAACCCCCTTCCCCCCACCCCCATTTTCCCCCCCCACCTTTCCCCCCAAAACCCCTCTTTCCCCCCCCAAACCCCCACTTTCCCCCAAAAACCCCTTTTTTTCCCCACCCCCCCTTCCCCCCCACCTTTCCCCCCCCAAAACCCCTCTTTCCCCCCCAAAACCCCCATTTCCCCCCCAAAAACCCCTCTTTTCCCCCCCATTTCCCCCCTTTCCCCCCCAAACCCCCCATTTCCCCCCCAAAACCCCTTTTTTTCCCCACCCCCCTTCCCCCCCAAACCCCCCAAACCCCCCATTTCCCCCCCAAAACCCCCATTT
>NW_026913670.1:0-9069 GCF_034315485.1 Pezoporus occidentalis | reverse complement strand
TCAGAGCCAGCACTGTCAGCACAGAATGAACAGTGGCATCTGCTCCCACAGCAGAAGAACCAGCAGGGAAAGCTAGTGCTGGGCCTCTTCAGCACACAGGCTGCTTTGCAACGGTGTCACCATCATTGCAGTCTCTCCTCGGTTTCATACCTAAAACTCCATTTGAATCCAAATTCTCAGCTGGTCGCTTTCAGTTGCCCAGCAGCACAGTGAGTACAGCACGAACGTTTGGCTTCTGCTCCCACAGCAGAAGAGCCAGGATTGAAAGCTTGTGCTGGACCTGTTCAGCACACAATCACCTTTACATTGGTGCATCCATCGGTCGCTCTCAGTTGCCCAGCAGCACAGTGAGTACAGCACGAACGTTTGGCTTCTGCTCCCACAGCAGAAGAGCCAGGATTGAAAGCTTGTGCTGGACCTGTTCAGCACACAATCACCTTTACATTGGTGCATCCATCGTTGCTTTCACTGCTCCCTTTCATACAGGAAAAGCATTTGAATGGAATCAGTTCAGAGCCTGCTCTCTGCTGCGCAGCAACACTGTCAGCACAGAATGAACAGTGGCATCTGCTCCCACAGCAGAAGAACCAGCAGGGAAAGCTAGTGCTGGGCCTCTTCAGCACACAGGCTGCTTTGCAACGGTGTCACCATCATTGCAGTCTCTCCTCGGTTTCATACCTAAAACTCCATTTGAATCCAAATTCTCAGCTGGTCTCTCTCAGTTGCCCAGCAGCACAGTGAGTACAGCACGAACGTTTGGCTTCTGCTCCCACAGCAGAAGAGCCAGGATTGAAAGCTTGTGCTGGACCTGTTCAGCACACAATCACCTTTACATTGGTGCATCCATCGTTGCTTTCACTGCTCCCTTTCATACAGGAAAAGCATTTGAATGGAATCAGTTCAGAGCCTGCTCTCTGCTGGCAGCAACACAGTCAGCACAGAAAGAACAGTGGCATCTGCTCCCACAGCAGAAGAACCAGCAGGGAAAGCTAGTGCTGGGCCTCTTCAGCACACAGGCTGCTTTGCAACGGTGTCACCATCATTGCAGTCTCTCCTCGGTTTCATACCTAAAACTCCATTTGAATCCAAATTCTCAGCTGGTCGCTTTCAGTTGCCCAGCAGCACAGTGAGTACAGCACGAACGTTTGGCTTCTGCTCCCACAGCAGAAGAGTCAGGATTGAAAGCTTGTGCTGGACCTGTTCAGCACACAATCACCTTTACATTGGTGCATCCATCGTTGCTTTCACTGCTCCCTTTCATACAGGAAAAGCATTTGAATGGAATCAGTTCAGAGCCTGCTCTCTGCTGCGCAGCAACACTGTCAGCACAGAATGAACAGTGGCATCTGCTCCCACAGCAGAAGAACCAGCAGGGAAAGCTAGTGCTGGGCCTCTTCAGCACACAGGCTGCTTTGCAACGGTGTCACCATCATTGCAGTCTCTCCTCGGTTTCATACCTAAAACTCCATTTGAATCCAAATTCTCAGCTGGTCGCTTTCAGTTGCCCAGCAGCACAGTGAGTACAGCACGAACGTTTGGCTTCTGCTCCCACAGCAGAAGAGCCAGGATTGAAAGCTTGTGCTGGACCTGTTCAGCACACAATCACCTTTACATTGGTGCATCCATCGTTGCTTTCACTGCTCCCTTTCATACAGGAAAAGCATTTGAATGGAATCAGTTCAGAGCCTGCTCTCTGCTGGCAGCAACACAGTCAGCACAGAATGAACAGTGGCATCTGCTCCCACAGCAGAAGAACCAGCAGGGAAAGCTAGTGCTGGGCCTCTTCAGCACACAGGCTGCTTTGCAACGGTGTCACCATCATTGCAGTCTCTCCTCGGTTTCATACCTAAAACTCCATTTGAATCCAAATTCTCAGCTGGTCTCTCTCAGCTGCAGGCAGCACAGTGAGTACAGCACGAACGTTTGGCTTCTGCTCCCACAGCAGAAGAGCCAGGATTGAAAGCTTGTGCTGGACCTGTTCAGCACACAATCACCTTTACATTGGTGCATCCATCGTTGCTTTCACTGCTCCCTTTCATACAGGAAAAGCATTTGAATGGAATCAGTTCAGAGCCTGCTCTCTGCTGCGCAGCAACACAGTCAGCACAGAAAGAACAGTGGCATCTGCTCCCACAGCAGAAGAACCAGCAGGGAAAGCTAGTGCTGGGCCTCTTCAGCACACAGGCTGCTTTGCAACGGTGTCACCATCATTGCAGTCTCTCCTCGGTTTCATACCTAAAACTCCATTTGAATCCAAATTCTCAGCTGGTCTCTCTCAGTTGCCCAGCAGCACAGTGAGTACAGCACGAACGTTTGGCTTCTGCTCCCACAGCAGAAGAGCCAGGATTGAAAGCTTGTGCTGGACCTGTTCAGCACACAATCACCTTTACATTGGTGCATCCATCGTTGCTTTCACTGCTCCCTTTCATACAGGAAAAGCATTTGAATGGAATCAGTTCAGAGCCTGCTCTCTGCTGCGCAGCAACACTGTCAGCACAGAATGAACAGTGGCATCTGCTCCCACAGCAGAAGAACCAGCAGGGAAAGCTAGTGCTGGGCCTCTTCAGCACACAGGCTGCTTTGCAACGGTGTCACCATCATTGCAGTCTCTCCTCGGTTTCATACCTAAAACTCCATTTGAATCCAAATTCTCAGCTGGTCGCTTTCAGTTGCCCAGCAGCACAGTGAGTACAGCACGAACGTTTGGCTTCTGCTCCCACAGCAGAAGTGTCCAGGATTGAAAGCTTGTGCTGGACCTGTTCAGCACACAATCACCTTTACATTGGTGCATCCATCGTTGCTTTCACTGCTCCCTTTCATACAGGAAAAGCATTTGAATGGAATCAGTTCAGAGCCTGCTCTCTGCTGGCAGCAACACAGTCAGCACAGAAAGAACAGTGGCATCTGCTCCCACAGCAGAAGAACCAGCAGGGAAAGCTAGTGCTGGGCCTCTTCAGCACACAGGCTGCTTTGCAACGGTGTCACCATCATTGCAGTCTCTCCTCGGTTTCATACCTAAAACTCCATTTGAATCCAAATTCTCAGCTGGTCGCTTTCAGTTGCCCAGCAGCACAGTGAGTACAGCACGAACGTTTGGCTTCTGCTCCCACAGCAGAAGAGCCAGGATTGAAAGCTTGTGCTGGACCTGTTCAGCACACAATCACCTTTACATTGGTGCATCCATCGTTGCTTTCACTGCTCCCTTTCATACAGGAAAAGCATTTGAATGGAATCAGTTCAGAGCCTGCTCTCTGCTGGCAGCAACACAGTCAGCACAGAATGAACAGTGGCATCTGCTCCCACAGCAGAAGAACCAGCAGGGAAAGCTAGTGCTGGGCCTCTTCAGCACACAGGCTGCTTTGCAACGGTGTCACCATCATTGCAGTCTCTCCTCGGTTTCATACCTAAAACTCCATTTGAATCCAAATTCTCAGCTGGTCGCTTTCAGTTGCCCAGCAGCACAGTGAGTACAGCACGAACGTTTGGCTTCTGCTCCCACAGCAGAAGAGCCAGGATTGAAAGCTTGTGCTGGACCTGTTCAGCACACAATCACCTTTACATTGGTGCATCCATCGTTGCTTTCACTGCTCCCTTTCATACAGGAAAAGCATTTGAATGGAATCAGTTCAGAGCCTGCTCTCTGCTGCGCAGCAACACTGTCAGCACAGAATGAACAGTGGCATCTGCTCCCACAGCAGAAGAACCAGCAGGGAAAGCTAGTGCTGGGCCTCTTCAGCACACAGGCTGCTTTGCAACGGTGTCACCATCATTGCAGTCTCTCCTCGGTTTCATACCTAAAACTCCATTTGAATCCAAATTCTCAGCTGGTCGCTTTCAGTTGCCCAGCAGCACAGTGAGTACAGCACGAACGTTTGGCTTCTGCTCCCACAGCAGAAGAGCCAGGATTGAAAGCTTGTGCTGGACCTGTTCAGCACACAATCACCTTTACATTGGTGCATCCATCGTTGCTTTCACTGCTCCCTTTCATACAGGAAAAGCATTTGAATGGAATCAGTTCAGAGCCTGCTCTCTGCTGGCAGCAACACAGTCAGCACAGAATGAACAGTGGCATCTGCTCCCACAGCAGAAGAACCAGCAGGGAAAGCTAGTGCTGGGCCTCTTCAGCACACAGGCTGCTTTGCAACGGTGTCACCATCATTGCAGTCTCTCCTCGGTTTCATACCTAAAACTCCATTTGAATCCAAATTCTCAGCTGGTCGCTTTCAGTTGCCCAGCAGCACAGTGAGTACAGCACGAACGTTTGGCTTCTGCTCCCACAGCAGAAGAGCCAGGATTGAAAGCTTGTGCTGGACCTGTTCAGCACACAATCACCTTTACATTGGTGCATCCATCGTTGCTTTCACTGCTCCCTTTCATACAGGAAAAGCATTTGAATGGAATCAGTTCAGAGCCTGCTCTCTGCTGGCAGCAACACAGTCAGCACAGAATGAACAGTGGCATCTGCTCCCACAGCAGAAGAACCAGCAGGGAAAGCTAGTGCTGGGCCTCTTCAGCACACAGGCTGCTTTGCAACGGTGTCACCATCATTGCAGTCTCTCCTCGGTTTCATACCTAAAACTCCATTTGAATCCAAATTCTCAGCTGGTCGCTTTCAGTTGCCCAGCAGCACAGTGAGTACAGCACGAACGTTTGGCTTCTGCTCCCACAGCAGAAGAGCCAGGATTGAAAGCTTGTGCTGGACCTGTTCAGCACACAATCACCTTTACATTGGTGCATCCATCGTTGCTTTCACTGCTCCCTTTCATACAGGAAAAGCATTTGAATGGAATCAGTTCAGAGCCTGCTCTCTGCTGGCAGCAACACAGTCAGCACAGAAAGAACAGTGGCATCTGCTCCCACAGCAGAAGAACCAGCAGGGAAAGCTAGTGCTGGGCCTCTTCAGCACACAGGCTGCTTTGCAACGGTGTCACCATCATTGCAGTCTCTCCTCGGTTTCATACCTAAAACTCCATTTGAATCCAAATTCTCAGCTGGTCGCTTTCAGTTGCCCAGCAGCACAGTGAGTACAGCACGAACGTTTGGCTTCTGCTCCCACAGCAGAAGAGCCAGGATTGAAAGCTTGTGCTGGACCTGTTCAGCACACAATCACCTTTACATTGGTGCATCCATCGTTGCTTTCACTGCTCCCTTTCATACAGGAAAAGCATTTGAATGGAATCAGTTCAGAGCCTGCTCTCTGCTGCGCAGCAACACTGTCAGCACAGAATGAACAGTGGCATCTGCTCCCACAGCAGAAGAACCAGCAGGGAAAGCTAGTGCTGGGCCTCTTCAGCACACAGGCTGCTTTGCAACGGTGTCACCATCATTGCAGTCTCTCCTCGGTTTCATACCTAAAACTCCATTTGAATCCAAATTCTCAGCTGGTCGCTTTCAGTTGCCCAGCAGCACAGTGAGTACAGCACGAACGTTTGGCTTCTGCTCCCACAGCAGAAGAGCCAGGATTGAAAGCTTGTGCTGGACCTGTTCAGCACACAATCACCTTTACATTGGTGCATCCATCGTTGCTTTCACTGCTCCCTTTCATACAGGAAAAGCATTTGAATGGAATCAGTTCAGAGCCTGCTCTCTGCTGCGCAGCAACACTGTCAGCACAGAATGAACAGTGGCATCTGCTCCCACAGCAGAAGAACCAGCAGGGAAAGCTAGTGCTGGGCCTCTTCAGCACACAGGCTGCTTTGCAACGGTGTCACCATCATTGCAGTCTCTCCTCGGTTTCATACCTAAAACTCCATTTGAATCCAAATTCTCAGCTGGTCGCTTTCAGTTGCCCAGCAGCACAGTGAGTACAGCACGAACGTTTGGCTTCTGCTCCCACAGCAGAAGAGCCAGGATTGAAAGCTTGTGCTGGACCTGTTCAGCACACAATCACCTTTACATTGGTGCATCCATCGTTGCTTTCACTGCTCCCTTTCATACAGGAAAAGCATTTGAATGGAATCAGTTCAGAGCCTGCTCTCTGCTGCGCAGCAACACTGTCAGCACAGAATGAACAGTGGCATCTGCTCCCACAGCAGAAGAACCAGCAGGGAAAGCTAGTGCTGGGCCTCTTCAGCACACAGGCTGCTTTGCAACGGTGTCACCATCATTGCAGTCTCTCCTCGGTTTCATACCTAAAACTCCATTTGAATCCAAATTCTCAGCTGGTCGCTTTCAGTTGCCCAGCAGCACAGTGAGTACAGCACGAACGTTTGGCTTCTGCTCCCACAGCAGAAGAGCCAGGATTGAAAGCTTGTGCTGGACCTGTTCAGCACACAATCACCTTTACATTGGTGCATCCATCGTTGCTTTCACTGCTCCCTTTCATACAGGAAAAGCATTTGAATGGAATCAGTTCAGAGCCTGCTCTCTGCTGGCAGCAACACAGTCAGCACAGAAAGAACAGTGGCATCTGCTCCCACAGCAGAAGAACCAGCAGGGAAAGCTAGTGCTGGGCCTCTTCAGCACACAGGCTGCTTTGCAACGGTGTCACCATCATTGCAGTCTCTCCTCGGTTTCATACCTAAAACTCCATTTGAATCCAAATTCTCAGCTGGTCGCTTTCAGTTGCCCAGCAGCACAGTGAGTACAGCACGAACGTTTGGCTTCTGCTCCCACAGCAGAAGATCCAGGATTGAAAGCTTGTGCTGGACCTGTTCAGCACACAATCACCTTTACATTGGTGCATCCATCGTTGCTTTCACTGCTCCCTTTCATACAGGAAAAGCATTTGAATGGAATCAGTTCAGAGCCTGCTCTCTGCTGGCAGCAACACAGTCAGCACAGAAAGAACAGTGGCATCTGCTCCCACAGCAGAAGAACCAGCAGGGAAAGCTAGTGCTGGGCCTCTTCAGCACACAGGCTGCTTTGCAACGGTGTCACCATCATTGCAGTCTCTCCTCGGTTTCATACCTAAAACTCCATTTGAATCCAAATTCTCAGCTGGTCGCTTTCAGTTGCCCAGCAGCACAGTGAGTACAGCACGAACGTTTGGCTTCTGCTCCCACAGCAGAAGAGCCAGGATTGAAAGCTTGTGCTGGACCTGTTCAGCACACAATCACCTTTACATTGGTGCATCCATCGTTGCTTTCACTGCTCCCTTTCATACAGGAAAAGCATTTGAATGGAATCAGTTCAGAGCCTGCTCTCTGCTGCGCAGCAACACTGTCAGCACAGAATGAACAGTGGCATCTGCTCCCACAGCAGAAGAACCAGCAGGGAAAGCTAGTGCTGGGCCTCTTCAGCACACAGGCTGCTTTGCAACGGTGTCACCATCATTGCAGTCTCTCCTCGGTTTCATACCTAAAACTCCATTTGAATCCAAATTCTCAGCTGGTCGCTTTCAGTTGCCCAGCAGCACAGTGAGTACAGCACGAACGTTTGGCTTCTGCTCCCACAGCAGAAGTGTCCGGATTGAAAGCTTGTGCTGGACCTGTTCAGCACACAATCACCTTTACATTGGTGCATCCATCGTTGCTTTCACTGCTCCCTTTCATACAGGAAAAGCATTTGAATGGAATCAGTTCAGAGCCTGCTCTCTGCTGGCAGCAACACAGTCAGCACAGAAAGAACAGTGGCATCTGCTCCCACAGCAGAAGAACCAGCAGGGAAAGCTAGTGCTGGGCCTCTTCAGCACACAGGCTGCTTTGCAACGGTGTCACCATCATTGCAGTCTCTCCTCGGTTTCATACCTAAAACTCCATTTGAATCCAAATTCTCAGCTGGTCGCTTTCAGTTGCCCAGCAGCACAGTGAGTACAGCACGAACGTTTGGCTTCTGCTCCCACAGCAGAAGAGCCAGGATTGAAAGCTTGTGCTGGACCTGTTCAGCACACAATCACCTTTACATTGGTGCATCCATCGTTGCTTTCACTGCTCCCTTTCATACAGGAAAAGCATTTGAATGGAATCAGTTCAGAGCCTGCTCTCTGCTGGCAGCAACACAGTCAGCACAGAAAGAACAGTGGCATCTGCTCCCACAGCAGAAGAACCAGCAGGGAAAGCTAGTGCTGGGCCTCTTCAGCACACAGGCTGCTTTGCAACGGTGTCACCATCATTGCAGTCTCTCCTCGGTTTCATACCTAAAACTCCATTTGAATCCAAATTCTCAGCTGGTCGCTTTCAGTTGCCCAGCAGCACAGTGAGTACAGCACGAACGTTTGGCTTCTGCTCCCACAGCAGAAGAGCCAGGATTGAAAGCTTGTGCTGGACCTGTTCAGCACACAATCACCTTTACATTGGTGCATCCATCGTTGCTTTCACTGCTCCCTTTCATACAGGAAAAGCATTTGAATGGAATCAGTTCAGAGCCTGCTCTCTGCTGCGCAGCAACACTGTCAGCACAGAATGAACAGTGGCATCTGCTCCCACAGCAGAAGAACCAGCAGGGAAAGCTAGTGCTGGGCCTCTTCAGCACACAGGCTGCTTTGCAACGGTGTCACCATCATTGCAGTCTCTCCTCGGTTTCATACCTAAAACTCCATTTGAATCCAAATTCTCAGCTGGTCGCTTTCAGTTGCCCAGCAGCACAGTGAGTACAGCACGAACGTTTGGCTTCTCCTCCCACAACAAAAGTAGTGATTTGAATGGAATCAGTTCAGAGCCTGCTCTCTGCTGGCAGCAACACAGTCAGCACAGAAAGAACAGTGGCATCTGCTCCCACAGCAGAAGAACCAGCAGGGAAAGCTAGTGCTGGGCCTCTTCAGCACACAGGCTGCTTTGCAACGGTGTCACCATCATTGCAGTCTCTCCTCGGTTTCATACCTAAAACTCCATTTGAATCCAAATTCTCAGCTGGTCGCTTTCAGTTGCCCAGCAGCACAGTGAGTACAGCACGAACGTTTGGCTTCTGCTCCCACAGCAGAAGAGCCAGGATTGAAAGCTTGTGCTGGACCTGTTCAGCACACAATCACCTTTACATTGGTGCATCCATCGTTGCTTTCACTGCTCCCTTTCATACAGGAAAAGCATTTGAATGGAATCAGTTCAGAGCCTGCTCTCTGCTGCGCAGCAACACTGTCAGCACAGAATGAACAGTGGCATCTGCTCCCACAGCAGAAGAACCCGCAGGGAA
>NW_026913669.1:0-4340 GCF_034315485.1 Pezoporus occidentalis | reverse complement strand
GGTTTCATACCTAAAATCCATTTGAATCCAAATTCTCAGCTGGTCCCCTTCAGCTGCGGGCAGCACAGTGAGTACAGCACGAACGTTTGGCTTCTGCTCCCACAGCAGAAGAGCCAGGATTGAAAGCTTGTGCTGGACCTGTCAGCACACAAGCTTTTGCTGGACCTGTTCAGCACACAATCACCTTTACATTGGTGCATCCATCGTTGCTTTCACTGCTCCCTTTCATACAGGAAAAGCATTTGAATGGAATCAGTTCAGAGCCTGCTCTCTGCTGGCAGCAACACAGTCAGCACAGAATGAACAGCGGCATCTGCTCCCACAGCAGAAGAACCAGCAGGGAAAGCTAGTGCTGGGCCTCTTCAGCACACAGGCTGCTTTGCAACGCTGTCACCATCATTGCAGTCTCTCCTCGGTTTCATACCTAAAACTCCATTTGAATCCAAATTCTCAGCTGGTCTCTCTCAGCTGCAGGCAGCACAGTGATTACAGCACGAACGTTTGGCTTCTGCTCCCACAGCAGAAGAGCCAGGATTGAAAGCTTGTGCCGGACCTGTTCAGCACACAATCACCTTTACATTGGTGCATCCATCGTTGCTTTCACTGCTCCCTTTCATACAGGAAAAGCATTTGAATGGAATCAGTTCAGAGCCTGCTCTCTGCTGGCAGCAACACAGTCAGCACAGAATGAACAGCGGCATCTGCTCCCACAGCAGAAGAACCAGCAGGGAAAGCTAGTGCTGGGCCTCTTCAGCACACAGGCAGCTTTGCAACGGTGTCACCATCATTGCAGTCTCTCCTCGGTTTCATACCTAAAACTCCATTTGAATCCAAATTCTCAGCTGGTCTCTCTCAGCTGCAGGCAGCACAGTGAGTACAGCACGAACGTTTGGCCTCTGCTCCCACAGCAGAAGAGCCAGGATTGAAAGCTTGTGCTGGACCTGTTCAGCACACAATCACCTTTACATTGGTGCATCCATCGTTGCTTTCACTGCTCCCTTTCATACAGGAAAAGCATTTGAATGGAATCAGTTCAGAGCCTGCTCTCTGCTGGCAGCAACACAGTCAGCACAGAAAGAACAGTGGCATCTGCTCCCACAGCAGAAGAACCAGCAGGGAAAGCTAGTGCTGGGCCTCTTCAGCACACAGGCTGCTTTGCAACGGTGTCACCATCATTGCAGTCTCTCCTCGGTTTCATACCTAAAACTCCATTTGAATCCAAATTCTCAGCTGGTCTCTCTCAGCTGCAGGCAGCACAGTGAGTACAGCACGAACGTTTGGCTTCTGCTCCCACAGCAGAAGAGCCAGGAGGGAAAGCTTGTGCTGGACCTGTTCAGCACACAATCACCTTTACATTGGTGCATCCATCGTTGCTTTCACTGCTCCCTTTCATACAGGAAAAGCATTTGAATGGAATCAGTTCAGAGCCTGCTCTCTGCTGGCAGCAACACAGTCAGCACAGAAAGAACAGTGCCATCTGCTCCCACAGCAGAAGAACCAGCAGGGAAAGCTAGTGCTGGGCCTCTTCAGCACACAGGCTGCTTTGCAACGGTGTCACCATCATTGCAGTCTCTCCTCGGTTTCATACCTAAAACTCCATTTGAATCCAAATTCTCAGCTGGTCGCTCTCAGCTGCAGGCAGCACAGTGAGTACAGCACGAACGTTTGGCCTCTGCTCCCACAGCAGAAGTGTCAGGATAGAAAGCTTGTTCTGGACCTGTTCAGCACACAATCACCTTTACATTGGTGCATCCATCGTTGCTTTCATTGCTCCCTTTCATACAGGAAAAGCATTTGAATGGAATCAGTTCAGAGCCTGCTCTCTGCTGGCAGCAACACAGTCAGCACAGAACGAACAGTGGCATCTGCTCCCACAGCAGAAGAACCAGCAGGGAAAGCTAGTGCTGGGCCTCTTCAGCACACAGGCTGCTTTGCAACGGTGTCACCATCATTGCAGTCTCTCCTCGGTTTCATACCTAAAACTCCATTTGAATCCAAATTCTCAGCTGGTCGCTTTCAGCTGCCCAGCAGCACAGTGAGTACAGCACGAACGTTTGGCTTCTGCTCCCACAGCAGAAGAGCCAGGATTGAAAGCTTGTGCTGGACCTGTTCAGCACACAATCACCTTTACATTGGTGCATCCATCGTTGCTTTCACTGCTCCCTTTCATACAGGAAAAGCATTTGAATGGAATCAGTTCAGAGCCTGCTCTCTGCTGCAAAGCAACACAGTCAGCACAGAAAGAACAGTGGCATCTGCTCCCACAGCAGAAGAACCAGCAGGGAAAGCTAGTGCTGGGCCTCTTCAGCACACAGGCTGCTTTGCAACGGTGTCACCATCATTGCAGTCTCTCCTCGGTTTCATACCTAAAACTCCATTTGAATCCAAATTCTCAGCTGGTCTCTCTCAGCTGCAGGCAGCACAGTGAGTACAGCACGAACGTTTGGCTTCTGCTCCCACAGCAGAAGAGCCAGGATTGAAAGCTTGTGCTGGACCTGTTCAGCACACAATCACCTTTACATTGGTGCATCCATCGTTGCTTTCACTGCTCCCTTTCATACAGGAAAAGCATTTGAATGGAATCAGTTCAGAGCCTGCTCTCTGCTGGCAGCAACACAGTCAGCACAGAATGAACAGTGGCATCTGCTCCCACAGCAGAAGAACCAGCAGGGAAAGCTAGTGCTGGGCCTCTTCAGCACACAGGCTGCTTTGCAACGGTGTCACCATCATTGCAGTCTCTCCTCGGTTTCATACCTAAAACTCCATTTGAATCCAAATTCTCAGCTGGTCTCTCTCAGCTGCAGGCAGCACAGTGATTACAGCACGAACGTTTGGCTTCTGCTCCCACAGCAGAAGAGCCAGGATTGAAAGCTTGTGCTGGACCTGTTCAGCACACAATCACCTTTACATTGGTGCATCCATCGTTGCTTTCACTGCTCCCTTTCATACAGGAAAAGCATTTGAATGGAATCAGTTCAGAGCCTGCTCTCTGCTGGCAGCAACACAGTCAGCACAGAAAGAACAGTGGCATCTGCTCCCACAGCAGAAGAACCAGCAGGGAAAGCTAGTGCTGGGCCTCTTCAGCACACAGGCTGCTTTGCAACGGTGTCACCATCATTACAGTCTCTCCTCGGTTTCATACCTAAAAGTCCATTTGAATCCAAATTCTCAGCTGGTCGCTCTCAGCTGCAGGCAGCACAGTGAGTACAGCACGAACGTTTGGCCTCTGCTCCCACAGCAGAAGTGTCAGGATAGAAAGCTTGTTCTGGACCTGTTCAGCACACAATCACCTTTACATTGGTGCATCCATCGTTGCTTTCATTGCTCCCTTTCATACAGGTCGTTGCTTTCACTGCTCCCTTTCATACAGGAAAAGCATTTGAATGGAATCAGTTCAGAGCCTGCTCTCTGCTGGCAGCAACACAGTCAGCACAGAATGAACAGTGGCATCTGCTCCCACAGCAGAAGAACCAGCAGGGAAAGCTAGTGCTGGGCCTCTTCAGCACACAGGCTGCTTTGCAACGGTGTCACCATCATTGCAGTCTCTCCTCGGTTTCATACCTAAAACTCCATTTGAATCCAAATTCTCAGCTGGTCTCTCTCAGCTGCAGGCAGCACAGTGAGTACAGCACGAACGTTTGGCTTCTGCTCCCACAGCAGAAGAGCCAGGATTGAAAGCTTGTGCTGGACCTGTTCAGCACACAATCACCTTTACATTGGTGCATCCATCGTTGCTTTCACTGCTCCCTTTCATACAGGAAAAGCATTTGAATGGAATCAGTTCAGAGCCTGCTCTCTGCTGCGCAGCAACACAGTCAGCACAGAAAGAACAGTGGCATCTGCTCCCACAGCAGAAGAACCAGCAGGGAAAGCTAGTGCTGGGCCTCTTCAGCACACAGGCTGCTTTGCAACGGTGTCACCATCATTGCAGTCTCTCCTCGGTTTCATACCTAAAACTCCATTTGAATCCAAATTCTCAGCTGGTCGCTCTCAGCTGCAGGCAGCACAGTGAGTACAGCACGAACGTTTGGCTTCTGCTCCCACAGCAGAAGAGCCAGGATTGAAAGCTTGTGCTGGACCTGTTCAGCACACAATCACCTTTACATTGGTGCATCCATCGTTGCTTTCACTGCTCCCTTTCATACAGGAAAAGCATTTGAATGGAATCAGTTCAGAGCCTGCTCTCTGCTGCGCAGCAACACAGTCAGCACAGAACGAACAGTGGCATCTGCTCCCACAGCAGAAGAACCAGCAGGGAAAGCTAGTGCTGGGCCTCTTCAGCACACAGGCTGCTTTGCAACGGTGTCACCATCATTGCAGTCTCTCCTCCGTTTCATACC
>NW_026913668.1:0-7730 GCF_034315485.1 Pezoporus occidentalis | reverse complement strand
AAGAGCCCCAGCACTAGCTTTCCCTGCTGGTTCTTCTGCTGTGGGAGCAGATGCCACTGTTCATTCTGTGCTGACTGTGTTGCTGAGCAGCAGAGAGCAGGCTCTGAACTGATTCCATTCAAATGCTTTTCCTGTATGAAAGGGAGCAGTGAAAGCAACGATGGATGCACCAATGTAAAGGTGATTGTGTGCTGAACAGGTCCAGCACAAGCTTTCAATCCTGGCTCTTCTGCTGTGGGAGCAGAAGCCAAACGTTCGTGCTGTACTCACTGTGCTGCCTGCAGCTGAGAGAGACCAGCTGAGAATTTGGATTCAAATGGAGTTTTAGGTATGAAACCGAGGAGAGACTGCAATGATGGTGACACCGTTGCAAAGCAGCCTGTGTGCTGAAGAGGCCCAGCACTAGCTTTCCCTGCTGGTTCTTCTGCTGTGGGAGCAGATGCCACTGTTCATTCTGTGCTGACTGTGTTGCTGCCAGCAGAGAGCAGGCTCTGAACTGATTCCATTCAAATGCTTTTCCTGTATGAAAGGGAGCAGTGAAAGCAACGATGGATGCACCAATGTAAAGGTGATTGTGTGCTGAACAGGTCCAGCACAAGCTTTCAATCCTGGCTCTTCTGCTGTGGGAGCAGAAGCCAAACGTTCGTGCTGTACTCACTGTGCTGCCTGCAGCTGAGAGCGACCAGCTGAGAATTTGGATTCAAATGGACTTTTAGGTATGAAACCGAGGAGAGACTGCAATGATGGTGACACCGTTGCAAAGCAGCCTGTGTGCTGAAGAGGCCCAGCACTAGCTTTCCCTGCTGGTTCTTCTGCTGTGGGAGCAGATGCCACTGTTCATTCTGTGCTGACTGTGTTGCTGCCAGCAGAGAGCAGGCTCTGAACTGATTCCATTCAAATGCTTTTCCTGTATGAAAGGGAGCAGTGAAAGCAACGATGGATGCACCAATGTAAAGGTGATTGTGTGCTGAACAGGTCCAGCACAAGCTTTCAATCCTGGCTCTTCTGCTGTGGGAGCAGAAGCCAAACGTTCGTGCTGTACTCACTGTGCTGCCTGCAGCTGAGAGCGACCAGCTGAGAATTTGGATTCAAATGGACTTTTAGGTATGAAACCGAGGAGAGACTGCAATGATGGTGACACCGTTGCAAAGCAGCCTGTGTGCTGAAGAGGCCCAGCACTAGCTTTCCCTGCTGGTTCTTCTGCTGTGGGAGCAGATGCCACTGTTCATTCTGTGCTGACTGTGTTGCTGCCAGCAGAGAGCAGGCTCTGAACTGATTCCATTCAAATGCTTTTCCTGTATGAAAGGGAGCAGTGAAAGCAACGATGGATGCACCAATGTAAAGGTGATTGTGTGCTGAACAGGTCCAGCACAAGCTTTCAATCCTGGCTCTTCTGCTGTGGGAGCAGAAGCCAAACGTTCGTGCTGTACTCACTGTGCTGCCTGCAGCTGAGAGCGACCAGCTGAGAATTTGGATTCAAATGGACTTTTAGGTATGAAACCGAGGAGAGACTGCAATGATGGTGACACCGTTGCAAAGCAGCCTGTGTGCTGAAGAGGCCCAGCACTAGCTTTCCCTGCTGGTTCTTCTGCTGTGGGAGCAGATGCCACTGTTCATTCTGTGCTGACTGTGTTGCTGCCAGCAGAGAGCAGGCTCTGAACTGATTCCATTCAAATGCTTTTCCTGTATGAAAGGGAGCAGTGAAAGCAACGATGGATGCACCAATGTAAAGGTGATTGTGTGCTGAACAGGTCCAGCACAAGCTTTCAATCCTGGCTCTTCTGCTGTGGGAGCAGAAGCCAAACGTTCGTGCTGTACTCACTGTGCTGCCTGCAGCTGAGAGCGACCAGCTGAGAATTCTGTGTTGCTGAGCAGCAGAGAGCAGGCTCTGAACTGATTCCATTCAAATGCTTTTCCTGTATGAAAGGGAGCAGTGAAAGCAACGATGGATGCACCAATGTAAAGGTGATTGTGTGCTGAACAGGTCCAGCACAAGCTTTCAATCCTGGCTCTTCTGCTGTGGGAGCAGAAGCCAAACGTTCGTGCTGTACTCACTGTGCTGCCTGCAGCTGAGAGAGACCAGCTGAGAATTTGGATTCAAATGGACTTTTAGGTATGAAACCGAGGAGAGACTGCCTTTTCCTGTTTGAAAGGGAGCAGTGAAAGCAACGATGGATGCACCAATGTAAAGGTGATTGTGTGCTGAACAGGTCCAGCACAAGCTTTCAATCCTGGCTCTTCTGCTGTGGGAGCAGAAGCCAAACGTTCGTGCTGTACTCACTGTGCTGCCTGCAGCTGAGAGCGACCAGCTGAGAATTTGGATTCAAATGGACTTTTAGGTATGAAACCGAGGAGAGACTGCAATGATGGTGACACCGTTGCAAAGCAGCCTGTGTGCTGAAGTGGCCCAGCACTAGCTTTCCCTGCTGGTTCTTCTGCTGTGGGAGCAGATGCCACTGTTCATTCTGTGCTGACTGTGTTGCTGCCAGCAGAGAGCAGGCTCTGAACTGATTCCTTTCAAATGCTTTTCCTGTATGAAAGGGAGCAGTGAAAGCAACGATGGATGCACCAATGTAAAGGTGATTGTGTGCTGAACAGGTCCAGCACAAGCTTTCAATCCTGGCTCTTCTGCTGTGGGAGCAGAGGCCAAACGTTCGTGCTGTACTCACTGTGCTGCCTGCAGCTGAGAGCGACCAGCTGAGAATTTGGATTCAAATGGACTTTTAGGTATGAAACCGAGGAGAGACTGCAATGATGGTGACACCGTTGCAAAGCAGCCTGTGTGCTGAAGAGGCCCAGCACTAGCTTTCCCTGCTGGTTCTTCTGCTGTGGGAGCAGATGCCACTGTTCATTCTGTGCTGACTGTGTTGCTGCCAGCAGAGAGCAGGCTCTGAACTGATTCCATTCAAATGCTTTTCCTGTATGAAAGGGAGCAGTGAAAGCAACGATGGATGCACCAATGTAAAGGTGATTGTGTGCTGAACAGGTCCAGCACAAGCTTTCAATCCTGGCTCTTCTGCTGTGGGAGCAGAAGCCAAACGTTCGTGCTGTACTCACTGTGCTGCCTGCAGCTGAGAGAGACCAGCTGAGAATTTGGATTCAAATGGACTTTTAGGTATGAAACCGAGGAGAGACTGCAATGATGGTGACACCGTTGCAAAGCAGCCTGTGTGCTGAAGAGGCCCAGCACTAGCTTTCCCTGCTGGTTCTTCTGCTGTGGGAGCAGATGCCACTGTTCATTCTGTGCTGACTGTGTTGCTGCCAGCAGAGAGCAGGCTCTGAACTGATTCCTTTCAAATGCTTTTCCTGTATGAAAGGGAGCAGTGAAAGCAACGATGGATGCACCAATGTAAAGGTGATTGTGTGCTGAACAGGTCCAGCACAAGCTTTCAATCCTGGCTCTTCTGCTGTGGGAGCAGAAGCCAAACGTTCGTGCTGTACTCACTGTGCTGCCTGCAGCTGAGAGAGAGACCAGCTGAGAATTTGGATTCAAATGGACTTTTAGGTATGAAACCGAGGAGAGACTGCAATGATGGTGACACCGTTGCAAAGCAGCCTGTGTGCTGAAGAGGCCCAGCACTAGCTTTCCCTGCTGGTTCTTCTGCTGTGGGAGCAGATGCCACTGTTCATTCTGTGCTGACTGTGTTGCTGCCAGCAGAGAGCAGGCTCTGAACTGATTCCATTCAAATGCTTTTCCTGTTTGAAAGGGAGCAGTGAAAGCAACGATGGATGCACCAATGTAAAGGTGATTGTGTGCTGAACAGGTCCAGCACAAGCTTTCAATCCTGGCTCTTCTGCTGTGGGAGCAGAAGCCAAACGTTCGTGCTGTACTCACTGTGCTGCCTGCAGCTGAGAGCGACCAGCTGAGAATTTGGATTCAAATGGACTTTTAGGTATGAAACCGAGGAGAGACTGCAATGATGGTGACACCGTTGCAAAGCAGCCTGTGTGCTGAAGAGGCCCAGCACTAGCTTTCCCTGCTGGTTCTTCTGCTGTGGGAGCAGATGCCACTGTTCATTCTGTGCTGACTGTGTTGCTGCCAGCAGAGAGCAGGCTCTGAACTGATTCCATTCAAATGCTTTTCCTGTATGAAAGGGAGCAGTGAAAGCAACGATGGATGCACCAATGTAAAGGTGATTGTGTGCTGAACAGGTCCAGCACAAGCTTTCAATCCTGGCTCTTCTGCTGTGGGAGCAGAAGCCAAACGTTCGTGCTGTACTCACTGTGCTGCCTGCAGCTGAGAGAGACCAGCTGAGAATTTGGATTCAAATGGACTTTTAGGTATGAAACCGAGGAGAGACTGCAATGATGGTGACACCGTTGCAAAGCAGCCTGTGTGCTGAAGAGCCCCAGCACTAGCTTTCCCTGCTGGTTCTTCTGCTGTGGGAGCAGATGCCACTGTTCATTCTGTGCTGACTGTGTTGCTGCCAGCAGAGAGCAGGCTCTGAACTGATTCCATTCAAATGCTTTTCCTGTATGAAAGGGAGCAGTGAAAGCAACGATGGATGCACCAATGTAAAGGTGATTGTGTGCTGAACAGGTCCAGCACAAGCTTTCAATCCTGGCTCTTCTGCTGGGGAGCAGAAGCCAAACGTTCGTGCTGTACTCACTGTGCTGCTGGGCAGCTGAAAGCGACCAGCTGAGAATTTGGATTCAAATGGACTTTTAGGTATGAAACCGAGGAGAGACTGCAATGATGGTGACACCGTTGCAAAGCAGCCTGTGTGCTGAAGAGGCCCAGCACTAGCTTTCCCTGCTGGTTCTTCTGCTGTGGGAGCAGATGCCACTGTTCATTCTGTGCTGACTGTGTTGCTGCCAGCAGAGAGCAGGCTCTGAACTGATTCCTTTCAAATGCTTTTCCTGTATGAAAGGGAGCAGTGAAAGCAACGATGGATGCACCAATGTAAAGGTGATTGTGTGCTGAACAGGTCCAGCACAAGCTTTCAATCCTGGCTCTTCTGCTGTGGGAGCAGAAGCCAAACGTTCGTGCTGTACTCACTGTGCTGCCTGCAGCTGAGAGAGACCAGCTGAGAATTTGGATTCAAATGGAGTTTTAGGTATGAAACCGAGGAGAGACTGCAATGATGGTGACACCGTTGCAAAGCAGCCTGTGTGCTGAAGAGCCCCAGCACTAGCTTTCCCTGCTGGTTCTTCTGCTGTGGGAGCAGATGCCACTGTTCATTCTGTGCTGACTGTGTTGCTGCCAGCAGAGAGCAGGCTCTGAACTGATTCCATTCAAATGCTTTTCCTGTATGAAAGGGAGCAGTGAAAGCAACGATGGATGCACCAATGTAAAGGTGATTGTGTGCTGAACAGGTCCAGCACAAGCTTTCAATCCTGGCTCTTCTGCTGTGGGAGCAGAAGCCAAACGTTCGTGCTGTACTCACTGTGCTGCCTGCAGCTGAGAGCGACCAGCTGAGAATTTGGATTCAAATGGACTTTTAGGTATGAAACCGAGGAGAGACTGCAATGATGGTGACACCGTTGCAAAGCAGCCTGTGTGCTGAAGAGGCCCAGCACTAGCTTTCCCTGCTGGTTCTTCTGCTGTGGGAGCAGATGCCACTGTTCATTCTGTGCTGACTGTGTTGCTGCCAGCAGAGAGCAGGCTCTGAACTGATTCCTTTCAAATGCTTTTCCTGTATGAAAGGGAGCAGTGAAAGCAACGATGGATGCACCAATGTAAAGGTGATTGTGTGCTGAACAGGTCCAGCACAAGCTTTCCCTCCTGGCTCTTCTGCTGTGGGAGCAGAAGCCAAACGTTCGTGCTGTACTCACTGTGCTGCCTGCAGCTGAGAGCGACCAGCTGAGAATTTGGATTCAAATGGACTTTTAGGTATGAAACCGAGGAGAGACTGCAATGATGGTGACACCGTTGCAAAGCAGCCTGTGTGCTGAAGAGGCCCAGCACTAGCTTTCCCTGCTGGTTCTTCTGCTGTGGGAGCAGATGCCACTGTTCATTCTGTGCTGACTGTGTTGCTGAGCAGCAGAGAGCAGGCTCTGAACTGATTCCATTCAAATGCTTTTCCTGTATGAAAGGGAGCAGTGAAAGCAACGATGGATGCACCAATGTAAAGGTGATTGTGTGCTGAACAGGTCCAGCACAAGCTTTCAATCCTGGCTCTTCTGCTGTGGGAGCAGAAGCCAAACGTTCGTGCTGTACTCACTGTGCTGCCTGCAGCTGAGAGAGACCAGCTGAGAATTTGGATTCAAATGGAGTTTTAGGTATGAAACCGAGGAGAGACTGCAATGATGGTGACACCGTTGCAAAGCAGCCTGTGTGCTGAAGAGCCCCAGCACTAGCTTTCCCTGCTGGTTCTTCTGCAGTGGGAGCAGATGCCACTGTTCATTCTGCGCTGACTGTGTTCCTGCCAGCAGAGAGCAGGCTCTGAACTGATTCCATTCAAATGCTTTTCCTGTATGAAAGGGAGCAGTGAAAGCACGATGGATGCACCAATGTAAAGGTGATTGTGTGCTGAACAGGTCCAGCACAAGCTTTCAATCCTGGCTCTTCTGCTGTGGGAGCAGAAGCCAAACGTTCGTGCTGTACTCACTGTGCTGCTGCAGCTGAGAGCGACCAGCTGAGAATTTGGATTCAAATGGACTTTTAGGTATGAAACCGAGGAGAGACTGCAATGATGGTGTCACCTTTGCAAAGCAGCCTGTGTGCTGAAGAGCCCAGCTGACCAGCTAGCTTTCCCTGCTGGTGGTGACACCGTTGCAAAGCAGCTGTGTGCTGTGGCTTTCCCTGAGCAGTGGGAGCAGATGCCACTGTTCATTCTGTGCTGACTGTGTTGCTGCCAGCAGAGAGCAGGCTCTGAACTGATTCCATTCAAATGCTTTTCCTGTATGAAAGGGAGCAGTGAAAGCAACGATGGATGCACCAATGTAAAGGTGATTGTGTGCTGAACAGGTCCAGCACAAGCTTTCAATCCTGGCTCTTCTGCTGTGGGAGCAGAAGCCAAACGTTCGTGCTGTACTCACTGTGCTGCCTGCAGCTGAGAGCGACCAGCTGAGAATTTGGATTCAAATGGACTTTTAGGTATGAAACCGAGGAGAGACTGCAATGATGGTGACACCGTTGCAAAGCAGCCTGTGTGCTGAAGTGGCCCAGCACTAGCTTTCCCTGCTGGTTCTTCTGCTGTGGGAGCAGATGCCACTGTTCATTCTGTGCTGACTGTGTTGCTGCCAGCAGAGAGCAGGCTCTGAACTGATTCCTTTCAAATGCTTTTCAGGGGGGAGTGAAGCAACGATGGTGCACCTGAAGGGGTTTGTGTGCTAAAAGGCCAACGTTCCTCGGGTTCTTTGCTGGGGAGGGGGGGCCCTTTTTTTTTTGGGGCCCCCAGGGGGAACCAAAGTTTCTAAAATTGAAACAGGGTCCCCAAAGGGAATTTTTCCCCCTTTGGGGGAAACCCCCCTTTTTTTTCTTTTGTGTGGGGCAAAACCCAGGGCATCTTTTTTTCCCCGGGGGGAAAATTTACAAAGGGTTTTTTGAAGGGGGGGAAAGGTCACCTTAAAAGGTTTTGCGGGGAAACCCCCAAACCAACTTTCTCGGGTTCTTTGCTGTGGGAGAACCCGTTTTGTTTATTTGCTAGGAAAAAAGGGGGGAAATTTTGCAAATTTTTTGGTTGAAAGGGGGGTTTGGCAAGGGGGCACCTTGGGTTTTTGCTGGGGGGGAGCACTTTCTCTGGTTTCTGCTGGGGGAAGACCACTTCCGGGGACTGTTCCCAAAG
>NW_026913667.1:0-10088 GCF_034315485.1 Pezoporus occidentalis | reverse complement strand
AGCACATTAGAATATATCAAACAAATTCTTCTATGGCACAAAGAAGGATCAAAAAGACTTTCTCTGAGAAGATTCTCTACCTTGAAATTAACTTGCAATTTATTCCAAGGAAGAAGAAGAAAAAATCGGTTACAAGAAAGCAGCAAAACCACCAGTC
The DNA here is from genome assembly GCF_034315485.1 of Pezoporus occidentalis. Classification (NCBI taxonomy): domain Eukaryota; kingdom Metazoa; phylum Chordata; class Aves; order Psittaciformes; family Psittacidae; genus Pezoporus; species Pezoporus occidentalis. Next base: position 9,931 of record NW_026913667.1, on the reverse strand, counting down.
TGACACTTTTGAAATGGTTTGAGAGGGGGAGTGTGTTGTTTAGTACCACATGCAGATGTTGTTATTGTTTCTAGAGTTTCAGTAACCAGTTAGAGAACTTTTACTTACTTTTGTGGTATGCCCCCTTGTAGTGATGCTTATGGCTTAGGACTATTTCTCCAACTCTTGCTCATCTTCTCTAAAGGGGAACTACATCAGATGAACATTTGTTATACATTTTTTTGTATTTATTTTCTGAGTGTGTTTTAGTTTCATCAGCCTTCATGGCCCCATGCCTCTTGGCATGTAGCACAAGCACTACTGGATGAACCAATGTTTTAACTGTCAGCCACTGTGAACTGCTCTATGAAACAGGCTTACCAGCTCATAAACCAAAAGCAATCATGCAACGACAGATGACACGGACTCCTCTTGTGAGGTGGAGAGAAGAGATACAGCTCAAGCTTTATAGACCCTGTCCTAGCCCTGCAAGTGCTGCACTGCGATTTTCGGTTCCCTTATTGCTATATAGAGTATTATTGACAACATTATGACATTATTTCTTTTTCTTAGCGCAGGCTTGTCTCACATTAGTCCTATGATCACATTATCGCTAACACAGCATTCTATTCTTACATTGTTGCAGGCACAGCATCCTAGACTGATTACATTATTGCTAACACAGCATCTTATGATTATATTATTGCTAACACAGCGTCTACATGTTTCATCTATGTTCAGAGCCAGTTCCTTGTCCTTAGTGCTGGCTCCTTTTCTTTTCTTTATCTTTCCCAAGGCCTGCGTCCAATTATCTGTATGAAGTCTCAGTCGCTGCTCGTGGTGGAGACTAAGCTGCACCCATCCTCCACACAATCCTATTTACTGTCATTTCTAGATTCATAGACTGCTTGCAGCTCGTTCCTGTTCTAGCAACGCTTAAGGCCAGACACTTACAGTACTGTAGGTTTTCCTTGATGTTTCTTAGGTAGGGTACGTCCTGTACGAATGCTTGTAGCGTTTCGTCCAGTAAAATGGGATTAGACCTGAGGGTGACTACATCAGAGGTCCTGACAGGTTTCTGCAATATATTGTGTGTGATAAACACATGAATGTATTGGCTTTCACAAATCATAGGTGTGCTTATGTGGATATAACTGTACAAGTTTACAATAACAGAAACAAAACAAGCTAAAGACACAAGACCAGACAAGTTAAAAAGGTTCAGATCTCTTGATCTAAATGGAGTCACATAGCAAAAGAATTTGTAAAGGTAAAAGAAAGTGGGGGGTGAAGCTTGATATAAGGAAAGCTAGTGCCTGGAAAACATAAAGTACTTTTTAGCTTAACTTAGGTTGTAGAAAGAGAACAATGTTTATGTTGTAAGTCTGTGGAATGTAGTGGCCCCACTAAACATGAGTTAATCGTTTCACACTAGTCTTCTAAAGTAGTTTTAAAGAGCAATGTTTGTGTTGTAAGTCTGTGGTGAGATAACAGGATTTAGTGGCCCCACTAAACATTAATGAGTTATTTCACACCATCCTTATCAGTGACAGAACCTCCCAAGCATCTGCTAGTTTGGGATACTCCTTGTCTGCCCATCCTGCAACAAATTTTGCAGGCAGGTCACACTGTTTTAAATCTTTGCTAGTTCTCAGAATAATTACAGATATAGCTGGTTGTGTGATTGCTGGGGGGTCCAACTGTGCCAAAGGTGAAAAGTACACTGTGAGGAAGACTGCTTACTTCACCTTGAAGACCCCTACTCACAAGAGGAAGACTGCTTACTTCATCCTCAAGACCCCTGCCCACAATCACCAAAGAGCAGTGCGCAGATGCCAAGAGGAGGAGACTTGTGATAATAAATTCTTGAAGCTAGTTATAATATCCCCCGCCTATGCGGGAATTATGAATATGCGTGTTAACTAATGTAATACTGACAGTATATAAACCTGTAACAAATGCTAATCCCTTGCGCCTCTGGCTACGGTCATGCGCCCAGCGCTGTTGCTTTTATTGACTTTGTCCCTCAATAAAACCTTGTTATCTCGTTTAGAGGAGTTCGTATTTCACATTGTGAATGAATAAGTCCAATGGAATTTCTGACTTATAGCATCATAGATTAGTTAGGGCTGGAAAGGACCTTAAGATCATCCAGGTCCGAGTACCACCAGGGACTGGAGTGTTCACAACTTCCCTGGGCAACCCATCCCAGTGCCTCACCACCCTAACAGGAAAGAATTTCTTCCTTATATCCCGTCTAAACTTCCCCTGTTTCAGTTTTAACCCATTACCCCTTGTCCCACCACTATAGTTCCTAATGAAGAGTCCATCCCCAGCATCCCTATAGCCCCCCTTCAGATACTGGAAAGCTGCTATGAGGTCTCCATGCAGCCTTCTCTTCTCCAGGCTGAACAGCCCCAACTTGCTCAGCCTGTCTTCATACGGGAGCTGCTCCAGTCCCCTGATCATCCTCGTGGCCTCCTCTGGACTTGTTCCAACAGTTCCATGTCCTTTTTATGTTGAGGACACCAGAACTGCACACAATACTCCAAGTGAGGTCTCATGAGAGCAGAGTGGGCACAGAGAGAGAGGGCAGGATCACCTCCTTTGACCTGCTGGTCACGCTCCTTTTGATGCAGGATACAGTTTGTTTCTGGGCTGCGAGTGCACACTGAAGCCAGCTCATGTTCATTTTCTCATCAACCAACAGCCCCACGTCCTTCTCTGCAGAGCTGCTCTGAATCTCTTCTCTGCCCAACCTGTAGCTGTGCCTGGGGTTGCTCCGACCCAAGGTATAGGACCTTGCACTTGGCATGGTTAAACTTCATGAGGTTGGCATCAGCCCACCTCACAAGCGTGTCGAGGTCCCTCTGGATGGCATTCCTTCCCTCCAGGGTATCAACCGAACCACACAGCTCGGTGTCATCGGCAAACTTGCTGAGGGCGCACTCAATCCCACTGTCCATGTCAGCGACGAAGATGTTGAACAAGACCGGTCCCAACACCGATCCCTGAGGGACACCACTCGTTACTGGTCTCCAACCGGACATTGAGCCATTGACCACAACTCTTTGCGTGCGGCCATCCAGCCAGTTCTTTATCCACCGAGTGGTCCATCCATCAAATTGATGTCTCTCCAATTTAGAGACAAGGATGTCGTGTGGGACAGTGTCGAACGCTTTGCACAAGTCCAGGTAGATGACATCAACTGCTCTACCCCTGTCCATCAGTTCCGTAGCCCCATCATAGAAGGCCACCAAATTGGTCAGGCAGGATTTCCCCCTAGTGAAGCCCTGCTGGCTGTCACCAAGCACCTTGTTGATTTTCATGTGCCTTAGCATGCCTTCCAGGAGAATCTGCTCCAAGATTTTGCCAGGCACAGAGGTGAGACTGACTGCTCTGTAATTCCCTGGGTGATCCATTTTCCCCTTTTTGAAAATGGGGCTTATATTTCCCTTTTTCCAGTTGTCGGGAACTACACCTGACTGCCAGGGTTTTTGAAATATGATGGACAAATACAGTGGACTTCTGGATTAGGAGTTTTACAAGCATTATTGGTGTTCCTGTTATGGCGAATTATGAAGGAACCCCGCTTTAATGGCTATGAAAATAAAATAATTATTATAATGTGTAAAGTTTGTTCTTTCAGTTGTCTGTATCACTTATAGGCTGCTGTCTCTGTCAGCATTTTTATTCTTTTTGTGCTTTGCAGTTTGCTGAAGGTAGATGTATATTCTGAAAATAAACTTGAATCTGCTAAAGTGGTTAACATACAGTGATGTTTTTGTTTTGTAAATTGAGGTCAGGCATAGGCTATCTATCTGTTTGGCAGCAGCAGAGGTGCATTTTTGCTTGAATTTTACTGTTTAAGCTTTTAGAGTTGCTTTCGAAGGTGGAAGAGGGGTCTCTACTGAATCTATATAAATGTCTCTACTGAATCTATATAAATGACCTCCTTTGAAGATTGAAGAATGTGGCATGAGCATCCATAAAGCCTCTCATAAAATTCAATAACCTCCTTAGTGTCAGTGCACCTCTGCTGAAGACTCTCTAATATTGCTAGAATTACTGCGAGGTTAAGTTGGTAGTTTTGTTTTATTCTGTTTTGGCTGTGATACCTAGCCCTGGAACTGGGCCAACCTACACTGATTACTGCCTTTTTCTAACCTGGCTAGGTTTCATCCTTCAGCAGGGAGTATAGATGCTCATTCAGAAAAGCTTATCCAGAAGGTGCCAGCATAATTAATAAATATTTTCTGGTTTGCACTAAGAACTGCAATCATGCATTCATGCATTAAAAGGCACTGATGTTCCCTCCCTCAGCTGGGAGGCACACTGCCTTCCTGCACTGTCATTTCTCAGCTGAGAGACAGCTTGGTCTAAACAAGATTTTGTAGAATCATGGAATCATTTATGTTGGAATAACCCTTAAGATCGATTTTACATTAAACACCACTGTCTCAAGTAGAATGGGGTTTTGCTATGGCTCTTCCTGTGACCTATTCATTGGCCTCAGCTAAATGAACTTTAAATATTCAGCAAAGCCTCTTTCCAAGACCTGAACTGGGAGCGAGCCCCCTCCTTGTCCCCGCTCCTGCAGGCATCTGCAACACCCATCATTGGCCAGGACAGGCTGGGGGCTCTGGCTCAGCCCTGCTGAAGGAGGCCATCCCTGCCTGGTTTGCAGCCTTGGGCACAGAGAGTCAGTAGCTCCAAAGGCAGCAGCGGTTCTCTCACAGGACACACACACAAAACTCTTCCAGACAATCAAGGATGAAACCTCCTTCTTGTGTGCCCCATGGGGACAGGGAAGACAGGGTGCCCAGAGAAGCTGTAGCCAATCCCTGGCAGTGTTCACCAGATTGGACACAGGGGCTTGTTTAATGGTCTAGTGGAAGGTGTCCCTGCCCCTGGCAGGGACACCTTCCACAAATGAAATTCCAATTCTACAAAACTGCCCAGGGATGGGGTGGCTGCACCTCTGGGCACCTGTGACGTGCAGGAAGGCAGTGTCTTCACAAGAGGGTGCAGGGAAGAGTAAGTGTGTGTGTGTCCTGTGAATTTTAATTTCTTTCAAACCATACAAAACAAAAACAGGTATTTCTGAAGTAGGCCTATCCCTGCTGAAGGAGCTGAAACCTATCCAGGTTAGAAAAAGGCAGTAATCAGGAGCGCTGGGACGGAGGCTTTAGGATGTCTGAACAGAATATACACACCTTCTGTCAAACTGCAAAGCATGCTCAGCATAACCCATCTTCAGCAGAGGTGCACTGACACTAAGGAGGTTATATAGATTTCTTTCTTAAGCTATTCCTGCCTATAAGTCAATTCCACCCTTTAGCAAAACAACAATAGCCAATAAAGAACAAAACCTGGAGGCTTTAATTCCTTCCTAATTATTTTATTTTCTGATGGTATTGCAAATCGGGGTTCATTACCCTCATAATTCCGCCTGACATTCCTTAGACCTGGAACACCAACAGAGTAACAAAAGCATTCCTAATCCACCTTCTGAGGAAGTGAGACTGTATTTTGTGGTTTCATGGGAGGGAGGTGAGTCCCCTTCTACCCCGCAAACTGCAAAGCCAACCAGGCGAAATGCAGGGGTAAAGGAGATCCCAGTATCCTGACCTGATGAGGGGACAACTGGAACAAAGGGGAGGTGTTGGAAATACCCCCCATTTTAATGTAATTTGGCAATTACTGGACATGGGTAGTGCTGGACTACAGTGTTCAATATACCTGGATTTAAGGAATTACATAGCAGTCAGCTCACCTGTGCTGAGCTGAGACAGCAGCCTTATGTGCTCCCAGCTGAAAGAACAAACTTTTAATGCATTATAATAATTATTCTTTCCTGCAAACCAGAAAATATTTATTAATTATGGGCACCTGCTAAGGCACATGAAACCCTCACCAGGTTAAAAAAAGGCAGTATTGGTGACAGACCAATCTGGGCTCCAAAGGGAAATATAAGCCCCTTTATGTATTTTGAATAGCAACTGAAAAAGGAAAATGGAGGCTTTATGGATGCTCAGCCACATTCTTCAATCCAAAGGAGGTCAAGATTACCCAGAGCAGTCAGTCTCACCTCTGTGCTGGCAAAAATCACACAAAACAGATCCTTGGAAGGCATCAACATGAAAATAAAAAAGGTGCTGAATTGGCTAGGAACATGGAATATACATGCCTGATGGTGGCCAGCAGCCTATATAAGTGATGATGAAAGAACTGGCTGATGGACAGGCTTGTAAAGAAGTCACTGTATTTGTCAATGGCTGGAAAAAGGGAAATATAAGCCCCATGTCCTGGACTTGTGCAAAGCCAAGGCATGCTAAGGCACATGAAAATCCCACACGAGTGGTGGCCTTCTAAATTGGAGATGGACAGGGGTATCAGTTTGAATGATGGACCACTCAGTAGAATAAGGACTCATGGATGGCCGCACGCAAAGAGTTGTGGTCAATGTCCGGTTGGAGATACCATAACGAGTGGTGTCCCTCAGGGTGTTGGGACCGGTCTTGTTCAACATCTTCGTCGCTGAGCATGGACATGGGGATCAGTGCGCCCTCAGCAAGTTTGCCGATGACACCGAGGAGGTGTGTCGTTCGGTTGATACCCTGGAGGGAAGGAATGCCATCCAGAGGGACCTCGACACGCTTGTGAGGTGGGCTGATGCCAACCTCATGAAGTTTAACCATGCCAAGTGCAAGGTCCTATACCTTGGGTCGGAGCAACCCCAGGCACAGCTACAGGTTGGGCAGAGAAGAGATTCAGAGCAGCTCTGCAGAGAAGGACGTGGGGCTGTTGGTTGATGAGAAAATGAACATGAGCTGGCTTCAGTGTGCACTCGCAGCCCAGAAACAAACTGTATCCTGCATCAAAAGGAGCGTGACCAGCAGGTCAAAGGAGGTGATCCTGCCCTCTCTCTCTGTGCCCACTCTGCTCTCATGAGACCTCACTTGGAGTATTGTGTGCAGTTCTGGTGTCCTCAACATAAAAAGGACATGGAACTGTTGGAACAAGTCCAGAGGAGGCCACGAGGATGATCAGGGGACTGGAGCAGCTCCCGTATGAAGACAGGCTGAGCAAGTTGGGGCTGTTCAGCCTGGAGAAGAGAAGGCTGCATGGAGACCTCAGAGCAGCTTTCCAGTATCTGAAGGGGGGCTATAGGGATGCTGGGGATGGACTCTTCATTAGGAACTATAGTGGTGGGACAAGGGGTAATGGGTTAAAACTGAAACAGGGGAAGTTTAGACGGGATATAAGGAAGAAATTCTTTCCTGTTAGGGTGGTGAGGCACTGGGATGGGTTTCCCAGGGAAGTTGTGAACACTCCATCCCTGGTGGTACTCAAGACCAGGTTGGAGAGAGCCTTGCGTGACATGCTTTAGTGTGAAGTGTCCTTCCCATGGCAGGGGGGTTGGAGCTGGATGGTGTAAGAGTCCTTGCCAGCCCTAACTAATCTATGATGCTATAAGTCAGAAATTCCATTGGACTTATTCATGCACAATGTGAAATACGAACTCCTCTAAACGAGATAACAAGGTTTTATTGAGGGACAAAGTCAATAAAACAAAAGCAACAGCGCTGGGCGCATGACCGTAGCCAGAGGCGCAAGGGATTAGCATTTGTTACAGGTTTATATACTGTCAGTATTACATTAGTTACACGCATATTCATAATTCCCGCATAGGCGGGGGATATTATAACTAGCTTCAAGAATTTATTATCACAAGTCTCCTCCTCTTGGCATCTGCGCACTGCTCTTTGGTGATTGTGGGCAGGGGTCTTGAGGATGAAGTAAGCAGTCTTCCTCTTGTGAGTAGGGGTCTTCAAGGTGAAGTAAGCAGTCTTCCTCACATGTACTTTTCACCTTTACACAGTTCAAGCCCCAGCAATCACACAACCAGCTATATCTGTAATTATTCGAGAACTAGCAAAGATTTAAAACAGTGTGAGAGCTCTGCCTGCAAAATTTGTTGCAGGATGGGCAGACAAGGAGTATCCCAAACTAGCAGAAATATGGGAGGTTCTGTCACTGATAAGGATGGTGTGAAATAACTCATTAATGTTTAGTGGGGCCACTAAATCCTGTTATCTCACCACAGACTTACAACACAAACATTGCTCTTTAAAACTACTTTAGAAGACTAGTGTGAAACGATTAACTCATGTTTAGTGGGGCCACGACATTCCACAGACTTACAACATAAACATTGTTCTCTTTCTACAACCTAAGTTAAGCTAAAAAGTACTTTATGTTTTCCAGGCACTAGCTTTCCTTATATAAGCTTCACCCCCCACTTTCTTTTACCTTTTACAAATTCTTTTGCTATGTGACTCCATTTAGATCAAGAATCTGAACCTTTTTTAACTTGTACTAGGTCTTGTGTCTCTTTAGCTTGTTTTGTTTCTGTTATTGTAAACTTGTACAGTTATATCCACATAGACACACCTATGATTTGTGAAAGCCAATACATTTATGTGTTTATCACACACAATATATTGCAGAAACCTGTCAGGACCTCTGATGTAGTCGCCCCTAGGTCTAATCCCAGTTTACTGGACGAAACGCTACAAGCATTCGTACAGGTCGTACCCTACCTAAGAACCATCAAGGAAAACCTACAGTACTGTAAGTGTCTGGCCTTAAGCGTTGCTAGAAACAGGAACAGCTGCAAGCAGTCTATGAATCTAGAAATGACATAGTCATAGGATTGTGTGGAGGATGGGTGCAGCTTAGTCTCCACCACGAGCAGCGACTGAGACTTCATACAGATAATTGGACGCAGGCTTTGGGAAAGATAAAGAAAAGAAAAGGAGCCAGCACTAAAAGGAACTGGCTCTGAACATAGATGAAACAGTATTAGACGCTGTGTTAGCAATGCACTGTAATCATAAGATGCTGTGTTAGCAATAATGTAATGCAGTTCTAGGATGCTGTCCTCAACAATGTAAGAATAGAATGCTGTGTTAGCGATAATGTGATCATAGGACTAATGTGAGACAAGCCTGCGCTAAGAAAAAGAAAATGGGATGATGTTGTCAATAATACTCTATATATCAATAAGGAAACCAAAAATCGCAGTGCAGCACTTGCAGCCACTGACAGGGTCTATAAAGCTTCAGCTGTATCTCTTTCTCTCCACCTCACAAGAGAAGTGTGCCCTATCCTGTCGTTGCATGATTGCTTTTGCTGGTTTATGAGCTGGTAAGCCTGTTTCATAGAGCAGTTCACAGTGGCTGACAGTTAAAACATTCCGTTTGGGGGTCCAGTAGTGCTTGTGCTACATGCCAAGAGGCATGGGGCCATGAAGGCTGATGAAACTAAAAGCGGCTGCAGAAAATAAATACAAAATGTCTAGGTAACAAATGTTCATCTGATGTAGTTCCCCTTTTAGAGAAGATGAGCAAGAGTTGGAGATGAGTCCCTAGCCATAAGCATCACTACAAGGGGGCATACCACAAAAGTAAGATCAAAAGTTCTCTAACTGGTTACTGAAACTCTAGAAACAATAACAACATCTGCATGTGGTACTAAACAACACACCCCCCCTCTCAAACCATTTCAAAAGTGTGCAGACTGGTGGTTTTGCTGCTTTCTTGTAACCGATTTTTTTCTTCTCCTTGGAATAAATTGCAAGTTAATTTCAAGGTAGAGAATCTTCTCAGAGAAAGTCTTTTTGATCCTTCTTTGTGCCATAGAAGAATTTGTTTGATATATTCTAATGTGCTTAATTGTAAAGGTAGTCACTTAATAGTCTTTGCAATCATTTAATGGAACAAAGCAATGACCTCTAGTCTTAAGAAGGGAATTTCTGCATCTATTTCTATTCTCCCTACTGACTGAAACAAGCAAGGTGCAAAAGGGTAGAATGGTGAGTCACATTTCCTTTCATTTGCTCAATAAATCAAATGCAGAGATGAAAACACACAAAGTTTAAGCTAAA
>NW_026913666.1:0-12446 GCF_034315485.1 Pezoporus occidentalis | reverse complement strand
AACCACATGCAAACCAGAATTATTCAAAATAGCAGTCCCAAATTGTGAGCCATGCTACTTCATTATATTTCCCAAACCCCAAAGCGTTTCTAAAGCACTAGAGCTACGCTTTTGAGACACTTGGAGGAGTCTTTTAAATTTTTTTATGATGATGTGACATAAAGAATATAGTAGTAATAATAATAATTAAATATCACTCCCCCAGGTTCCAGCTAGCAGAAAATATTTTTTGGGCCTATAAAAAATTAACAGTGTTTTCGGGGGCGTTTAAAAGGGAAAATAAAATTTTTGGGGAAGAGCTTTAGTAATTTTAAGTTTTTAGTGGGTTTCAGAAAATGAGGCTCATCTGATACCAAGATGCAGAAACCAAAAAAATTTAAAGACCTTGTTGGACTTAGGTTTATATTGGAAGTGGGGTGTTTTTCTTCTTAGGGGGGAGGAATTTGTAAAATATTTAAAGGAGAATTCAGTTTTTTAATAAGTGCTGGATTGCACATATTCATCTTGAATCTTTTCTTTTTAAATAAAATTAAGTCGTTTAAATGGAAATGGCCCCAGAAGAGGATACAAATCCTGTTGGACACCATAAAAAGGCCATCTTCAGCTCCACCAACATTTTTCAAAACTGGGCAATTCCAGGCCTTCAGCTAGGATATAAAAACCCAGAAGATCACTATAATTTTTGAAAAATTGCCTGATGTAGAGGGTTCAAACCCTGACTGTCTTACCAGTGCTCTGGAGAATGAGGATCAGAAGGCTTTTCCTTTCCTCCACAATTAAAAATTCTAGAGCAAGTTCCCTCTGAAAATGGAGTTGTGTAACATTTCCAAACAGGAATTCCCTGATAAAATGTTTGTAGAGCCAGCAGTGAAGGGAAAGTCCTACACTCGGGTCGATGCTACAGTCGCTTCCGGTCCGGAGTCTTCGGGAAAAATTAGGCGTGGGATGGCGTTTTTAAAATGAATTACAACATATCTTCCAATGGAATTGTAATATTGAAGGAGTGGACGTTGCAGAATTCCCGTTTTTTCTGTAGAGTGTAAAGAAGAGAACCCCATCATGTAAAAAAATATTACTAAATGGTGTATTGTTTAGATAATGGATCAAACAAAACGGACTAAATTAAATTTTTTACTTGCCAAGTCCAACCTGCTAAACCTTCTGAAATTTTTGCAAAACAAATGGTTTGGGAAAGTTTGTTTGTTCCATCTAAAACTCCTCACCTATGGTGTGTTTAGTATTCAGGAGCATTAAAATGTTCCTAAGTCAAAATACTGTGAAAACAGACAGCACAAATTTAAACTTCATGTTAAAGGCTGTTTCCCGTTTAAAAAGCAGAGCTAAACGGCATGTGAGAACATGTCAATTCTTTCACCTGAAAGTACTTCAAAGTTTCATAAATATATTGGGGGGGGGGATGTGTGAGATAGCAGGTGCGTGTAAGGCAAAGTGATTTGTTTAATGACTAATGAGGTTTTGAAAACAGTTTTCTTCAAAAGGTATTTTTTTTTTGTCTGTTATCCTTTTAATTGTAATACCTGTAGCAGCACCATTCTCAAGAAATAGTTTTCCCTGGCCTACAGCCACCTAAAAGGTTGTCAGAAAAAACAAGGTAAATTGAGTACATCTATGAAAAAAAGATTTCATAAAGTTTATATTGTTTTACCCATCTACTAGTACTATTTAATAGAAAGTTTACAGGACAGCAAATTCCACACTGTCCGTGTAGGGTTGCAGACATCAGCACTGAACATGTGTTATTCTGATAATTAGAATTTTGTTTCTTCATAGGATAAAATTTACTTTTTTTTACAATTGGATTTCTTTTCCAGTGTAAAATTTCCCATTTTGTGGAGAGAAGGGGAAAAGAATAGGATTTTTTTAAGTTTGGGAAGCAGGAGTGGTTTTGGCTACTGATGCGATGCAACAGGGCAGAGGGAGACAAATGTGTTGGGGGTGGGTTTTAATGTACTACTTGCAAGCTCAAAGAAGAAAAATTTTCTGGGGATGCTGAATGTGTAAGAGTTGGTTTTAAGGGGCTGCCTTACAGAGTCCCTTTAAAGGGACAGTTTCCAAAGTGTAAGGGAGTTTAGAAACATACAGAGTTTACCAGAGCCACCAAATCTTTTACTTCAAGGGATTTTTTCTCCCCCACATTTATCTTTTAGGTGAACTTTTTCAAGTGAAAAATGTGTTTTTTTTTTGTGCAGTGTCCCTCCCCCGAAGGGCATCATTTCGGAAACCGAGTGACGGGGAAAAGTGTTTGTCTATGAACAATCCAGGGGCCCCTTTACCCAATTAAATCCTTTTACTTATCAGACTTGAAACCACTGAAACCATTGTCCGAAAACGAAATAAACAAATGCGATAACGTACATCCCAGTATCAACGGTCAGAGAAGGTCAGGAAAAAATCCCTGGAACGAAGATGAATACCTTGGGGATTGTGAGTCTGAAGAAAATAGAGCAAAAAAACAAACCAGGAACCAAAAAAACCCGACTCATTGCAAAAAGGGGATCCTTCGATATGAAAAGGGGCTCCCGGGTAAAGGGAAATTTTGGCAAAATTCCTCTGTGAAGTCTACATTGAAGTAGTCCTAAAAAATTGATGTCTAGGTGTTACAGATAAATGCCAAGATACAAAAGGGCATTTCTAATAAAAGTAGAGGATAAATCACTTAGAGACAATGGGAAAAAGGCAGGCATGGGAAACATTCAGAAAAGAGTTAGGAAAAGAATGGCGGATTATGCTGGAATTCCTGCTTACTTGTAATCCTTCTCTTGATATTTTTCTTTGGACTTCATTTTCTTCTTGACCTCCTTATCTTTTTTCATTCTTTGGTCATCTATCTTGTGGCGTTTCTTTTCCACTTCAGCTTCGCTTCCTTCTGCGTCGCCATATTTCCTCTTGCCAAGCCTCAGTTTCTCATTTTCCCAGAAAGAGATGTCAAATTGTGCATGAGCTGAGGCAGGTGGAGGTGCGTGCCCTTCCCGAGAGTGTTTTTCCGACTGCTGCAGAGGTACTGAACAGTGACGGAAGTTCCCTCTGTGGCTACTCAAGTGATGGGCTCCTTCCTCTCTGGAGTGAGTGTTGTGAGCCCATCTGCTCTTGCAGTGATAATCCCCATGTGATTTGTAGAATCGACTCAATTTGTCAAAGGCTTTATCAAAATGAGAGGACTTCCTCTCTCTACCATCTCCTGTTCCATGAACAGAGTAATAATCCTTGTAATATCTGCATTCTTCCCATCTCCGTAATTCATCTTGGTAGTATCTTTCCCTGTTCCAAGTCCTCTCTCCTTTGGAATGGTAATACCCATTCCTGTCTTGTTCCGTTCTTTCTCTGCTTCGGGATTTATAACGAGAGTATTTTCCTGAGCTTTTGCCATTATTTGCACTGTTTCTTTCATGATGGCAAGGTCTGTACTTGCCTTCGTTGCAATAATCCTGCTTATGATGATATTGCTTATTTGTTTCCATGCTGCAAGAGCGCCTCCTTTTGTAGGAACGATCATCCGCTTTGCTCCTGCTTTGCTTCTGGTCTTTACTGTCAGAGTATTGTCTCTTCTTTCGGTAGTGCCCTTTGTCAGTTTTTTTGGAGTCCTGTACCTTCTCCTCGTATTTTTGCCTGTTATCCTCTTCGCATTTTTTATTATTCAGCCCCTCATTTTGTCTAGAGAATTGACTCTCCAGAACTTTATCCAGCTTTGTAATAGAAGAGTCATTAACAGGTGGTACCTCTACATCGTTATTAGAAATGTCCTTTGTATCTTGGCATTTATCTGTAACACCTAGACATGCAAGTTTTTTAGGACTACATTCAATGTCAGACTTCACAGAGGAAGTTTGCCATAATTTCTCTTCACTCTCGGGAGACCCTTTCATATACGAAGGATCTCCTTTTGCAATGAGTACAGGTTCTTTTGGCCTTCCTGGTTTGTCTTTGTCTCTACTTTCTTCAGACTCACAATGCCCAAGGTATTCATCTTCAGTATCCAGGGATATTTTCCTGACCTTCTGCTGACCGTTGATACTGGGATGTACGTTATCAGCATTTGTTATCACACTTTCAGCAACGTCTTCGGTAGCAATGGTTTCAGTGGTTTCAGAGTCTGATACAGTAAAAGGACTCTCAATCTCACAGCCAAGGTCGGAAAGAGGCATCCTGGATTGTTCATAGACAAACACTGTTTCCGTCACTACGGTTTCCGTAAGATGATCACCCTCAGACTTCTGAGGTGCAGGGACACTGCACAAAACAAAAACACATTTTTCACTTGAAAAAGTTCACCTAAAAGATAAATGTGAGGAGCAAAAATCCCTTGAAGTAAAAGATTTGGTGGCTACTGGTAAACTCTGTATGTTTCTAAACTCCCTTACACAGTTTGGAAACTGTAGCGTTCTAAAGGGACTCTGTAAGGCAGTCCCTTTAGAAACCGACTCTTACACATTCAGCAGTGCCCAGAGAAGATGTTTTTCTTCTCTTGAGCTTGCAAGTAGTACATTAAAACCCACACCCAACACATTTGTCTCCCTCTGCTCACTGCTCTGCATCGCATCAGTAGCCAAAACCAGTACCTTCGCTCTCCCCAAACTTGAAAAAAGTCAACTCATTCATTTCCCTTCTCTCCACAAAATGGGAGGGCACGAGGTGGGAATTTACACTGGAAAAGAAATCCAATTGTAAAAAAAAGTAAAATTATCCTATGAAGAAACAGAACCATTCTGGGAGGCATCTGCTTTAATTAATATCAGAATAACACATGTTCAGTGCTGATGTCTGCAACCCTACACGGACAGTGTGGAATTTGCTGTACTGTGTAAAGCTTTCTATTAAATAGTACTAGTAGATGGGTAAAACAATGATAAACTTGTATGAAATCTTGTTTTCATCAGAGTGTACTCAATTTACCTTGTTTTCTCTGACAACCTGTTCAGGTGGCTGTAGGCCAGGGATTCTAAGACTATTTCTTGAGGAATCGGTGACTCAGCTACAGGTATCTACAATTAAAACGCAGACGTTAACAGACAAAAAAAATACTACCTTTAGAAGAAAACTGTTTTCAAAATTTCCTCATTAGTCATTAAACAAGATCACTTTGCCTTACACGCACCATTGCTATCTCACACATCACCCCTTCCCCCCCCCAATATATTTATGAAACTTATGAAGTACTATCTCAGGTGAAATTTTCTGAAGTTGACATGTTCTCACATGCCAGTTCAGCTCTGCAAATTCTAATGCGGCGACAACAGCACAAAGTGTTAACGATGAAGTTTAAATTTGTGCTGTCTGTTTTCACAGTATTTCACATGACTTAGGAACATTTTAATGCTCCTGAATACTAAACACACCATAGGTGAGGAGTTCTAGATGGAACAAACAACTCACTGGTTCAAGCAATCCATTTGTTTTAGCAAAGAATATCTCAGAAGGTTTAGCAGGTTGGACTTGGCAAGTAAAATCATCAAGTTTCAGTCCGTTTTGTTTAGATCCATTATCTAAACTAATAGCACCATTTAGTGAATCATTTTTTGGCAGCACATGATGGGATCTCTCTTCTTCAGCACTCTCACAGAAAGCATGGGAATTCTGCAACGTGCCGACTACCTTCCCTATTACAATTCCGTTGGAAGATATGTTGCAATTCATTTTAAACACGCCATTCGACGCCTCAGATTTTCCTGAAGACTCTGGACCGGAAGCGACTGTAGCATCAGACCCGAGTGTAGGACTTCCATTCACTGCTGGCTCTACAAACATTTCATCAGGAACTTCCTGTTTGGAAATGTTAGCCAACTGCCACTGTAGATGCATTTGAGGTAGACTCTGCTCTGAGAGAATTTGTAATTGTGGAGGAAGGAACAGCCTTGCTGAGATCCTCATTCTCCAGAGCACTGGTAAGACAGTCAGGTTGTGACACAGTCTGACACTCAGGCAATTTGTTATGAATACTGATAGTGATCTTCTGGGCTTTTGATGGATCCGTAGTTGAAGGCCTGGTAATTGCCCAGTTTTGAATGCAAGCTGTTGGTGGAGCTGAAGATGGCCTTTTTATGGTGATACCAACAGGATTTGTATCCTCTTTTAGGGGTCCATTTCCATTTAAACGTTGAATTCTGTATTTAAAAAGAAAAGATTGCAAGATGAATATGTGCAATCACACCACACGTATTAAAACACTGAATTCTCCTACTAAATATTTCTACAAATTGCCTCACCACCTAGAAGAAACACCCCACTTCCAATATAAACCTAAGTCCAACAAGTGTGTTTAATTCCTGCTGCTTTTGGTTTACTGCATCTTGGTATCAGATGAGCCTCATTTTCTGAAACCCACTCAAACAACTTAACATTGACTAAAGCTCTTCCCAAATATGTTTATTTTCCCCTTTAAACGTTCCCTGAAAACACTGCTATAATTGCTCTGGTACTCAGGACCAAGAAAATCGTTTTCACTGTCTCAGCTGAAGTAACACTGGGGGACTGCCTGAATTCATTTTTTGTCATCACATCTCCATTAGACTCCTCCAAGTGTCTCATCTCTTGCTCTTAGAAAGCGCTTTGATCCAGAAGTAGCATGGCTGCACAATTTGGGACTAGCTACTGTTTGAATAATTCTGGCTGTTGCATGATGGTTGTGAAGAAAGCTGCAGTTGGGAAAACAATTCCATCAGGAAAAGAAAAATTATCAATTATTTGCTCCCTGCAAATTACCTTAAACATATGAAGAGGAAGTTGTGGTCCTGTAAATCCAGCCTGCTTACTGTTAGGCCCATGCTGACCAAGGAATGAACTTAAAAGCGTTCTCCAACTGTCAGGATCGTGGCTCAGTGATATCACTTTAGAGTTTTTCTTTCAACATTTCACATTAAAACCCCATCCTAATTTTATAAGAACAGATGATGTGACACAGAAGTAATAAAAAGACTGAAGTACCACACTGACAATGGTCTGCACAATGACTATTCTTGTCAGAGCAACATCTCACCCTTACGAGGACTAATTACTTTTCTAGCATAACTCAATGTACACAAGCTGTTTAAGCAATGAAAGATGGTAAGTTCTCTAGACAGAAAGCTACTCAGTAAACTTTTCCTAGACAGAAGAAAACACTAAAAAGAAAAGTATCAGTAACAGGAAAGTAAATATATTCTGATTCAAGTTGGTATTCCTGATATAAAAAAGTAAATAAGCTTGCTCTGTTTTGATATCAGAACGCTCCACTATGGCATCATTCATTCGAAAAAATCTTGGTGCAAACAAAAGACAGTGGCATCCTAGCAAAATGCATGATGTCCAAATGACATCACAGGCGGACTAATTGCCCAGTTTTGAACACATATGCAATGTTAAAATGGTGGACTAACATTGATTTTCTTTGTTTATTTTACCCTGGTAGAAATCACCATACCCACCTTTATGAAGCATCCTGCAATTGCTTGAAACAGAATGAAACAAGAAATTCCAAATACATATATGCTTGAAGAGTATTCCACATCCTAAACGAAAACAGGAAGATTCAAAAATTACCCCGAAACAGCCTGACAAAAACCCTTCTCAAAACACAGGCTGGCACATAGTCTTGATTCATTTAAAAATACCTATTCTCCAATATTTCTAATTGAAGTCTGTTTTCTGCAATTCTCACTATTAGGCCCGACTTTTCTTAGACTATTGTTATTACACTTACAGCCTGAAGGAAAAATGATTCTTAAAAAGTAAGGACTTCCAAACCATGCTATAAAAAGTCAATGGAGCATTCACAACTTGTTTAACCCATTCCTGCTGCTTTTGTACCAGCCTCAAAGAATACTGCAGTTTTAAAATATCAGGTTAATGAAGCTTAGATTTATGAAGAAATTCTTTACTGTTAGGCAAATGGGTTGCCCATTGAAAAGTCTCTCCAAGGTCAGGTTGGGCAAGCTGTGGAGGAGTCGATGTGTTCCTTTCCCTAACAACACTACAGTTTAACAGCTGTGGTACCCATCACAAGAAAAGTCAATTAACAACTATGTTTTTCCCTCACTGGGCTCAGAAATATTTAAATTATGAAATATTGTTTCTGAGAATAGGTATTTTTAAATGAATCAAGACTATATTTGTACTCTACCTGTGTTTTGAGAAGGGTTTCAGGCTGTTCCATGAAGAGTTTACAAAGGGTAATTTTTGAATCCTCCTGTTTTGCGTTTAGGATTTGGAATACATATTTGGTTTCTATACTGTCCCAAAGGGGAGAACCACTCATGTATTCTTTATATGCAGTTCTTGTTCATTCTGGTTTCAGCTCAATGCAGGACTATTCTGCTTCATAAAGGTGGGTATCAGCTTGATTTCTAACAGGGTAAAATAAACCAAGAAAATAAATGTTACTGGCAACCACCATTTTGATGGAGAAAGGTTGAATGATGTGTTCTTTGATTTGCTTGGTAGTTAATGTGGTGTCATTTGGACATCATGCATTTTGTGAAGATGCCACTGTCTTTTGTTTGCAGGCCGGCAATGGATTTTGGTATCTGAATGATGCCATATGGAAAAAGCGTTTGGATGTGAATACTGATATCAGCAAGCTTATTTACTTTTTTATATCAGGTAATACCAACAGAGATCTGTTCATGAATATATTTACTTTCCAAGTTACTTTTCTTTTTTTCTTTCCTGTTTTTCTTTCTGTCCTAGGAAAAGTTTACTGTTTCTGTAATTCACTTCTGTGTAACCTGAAAGCAGAGACATTTAAAATATTGCTTGGCCTTAAACTGGTGTGCTTGTGTATTTCTGTATCCGCTCAGTATTCTAACACTTGGCGTAAGGGTGAGATGTTGCTGACAAGAATAGTCATTGTAGGGAGACCATTGTCTGTTTTTTTAGTGTGTAGCCACTTTTGTATATGGCTTCTGTGTCACATCATCTGTTCTTATAAAATTATAGATGGGGTTTTAATCCAAGAATAGATTGAAAGAAAAACTCTAAAGTGATATCACTGTTTTTTTTCCAAGGCGCTACGATCTGACACTTGGAGAACGTGGTTTTTACTTACCAGCAACTTCTTATCCCCGTTCATTCCTTGGTCAGCGGGGGCCTAATAGTAAGCAGGCTGGATTTATGGGACCACGGCTTCCTCCTCACATGATTAAGGTAATTTGCCGGGAGCAAATAATGGCACCAAATTGATAATGTTGTTTTCTTTTGATGTGGGTGGTTTGTTGTTTTAGACCTGATGAAGTTTTACACTGCAGCTTTCTTCATCATGCAACAGCCAGAATTATTCAAACAGTAGCTAGTCCCAAATTGTGCAGCCATGCTACTTCATTATACTTCCAACTCAAAGCGCTTTCTAAAGCACTGAGAGCTACGCTTTTGAGACAAGGAGTCTATCACTCTTTTTAGTAATAATAATAATTAAATATCAGTGTTACTTCAGCTGAGACAGTGAAAACGATTTTCTTGGTCCTGAGTACCAGAGCAATTATAGCAGTGTTTTCAGGGAACGTTTAAAGGGGAAAATAAACATATTTGGGAAGAGCTTTAGTCAATGTTAAGTTGTTTGAGTGGGTTTCAGAAAATGAGGCTCATCTGATACCAAGATGCAGTAAACCAAAAGCAGCAGGAATTAAACACACTTGTTGGACTTAGGTTTATATTGGAAGTGGGGTGTTTTTCTTCTTAGGTGGTGAGGCAATTTGTAGAAATATTTAGTAGGAGAATTCAGTGTTTTAATAAGTGCGGTGTGATTGCACATATTCATCTTGCAATCTTTTCTTTTTAAATACAGAATTCAAGTCGTTTAAATGGAAATGGACCCCTAGAAGAGGATACAAATCCTGTTGGTATCACCATAAAAAGGCCATCTTCAGCTCCACCAACAGCTTGCATTCAAAACTGGGCAATTACCAGGCCTTCAGCTACGGATCCATCTAAAGCCCAGAAGATCACTATCAGTATTCGTAACAAATTGCCTGAGTGTCAGACTGTGTCACAACCTGACTGTCTTACCAGTGCTCTGGAGAATGAGGATCTCAGCAAGGCTGTTCCTTCCTCCACAATTACAAATTCTCTCAGAGCAGAGTCTACCTCAAATGCATCTACAGTGGCAGTTGCTGCTAACATTTCCAAACAGGAAGTTCCTGATGAAATGTTTGTAGAGCCAGCAGTGAATGGAAGTCCTACACTCGGGTCTGATGCTACAGTCGCTTCCGGTCCAGAGTCTTCAGGAAAATCTGAGGCGTCGAATGGCGTGTTTAAAATGAATTACAACATATCTTCCAATGGAATTGTAATATTGAAGGTAGTCGGCACGTTGCAGAATTCCCGTTCTTTCTGTGAGAGTGCTGAAGAAGAGAGATCCCATCATGTGCTGCCAAAAAATGATTCACTAAATGGTGCTATTAGTTTAGATAATGGATCTAAACAAAACGGACTGAAACTTGATGATTTTACTTGCCAAGTCCAACCTGCTAAACCTTCTGAGATATTCTTTGCTAAAACAAATGGATTGCTTGAACCAGTGAGTTGTTTGTTCCATCTAGAACTCCTCACCTATGGTGTGTTTAGTATTCAGGAGCATTAAAATGTTCCTAAGTCATGTGAAATACTGTGAAAACAGACAGCACAAATTTAAACTTCATCGTTAACACTTTGTGCTGTTGTCGCATTAGAATTTGCAGAGCTGAACTGGCATGTGAGAACATGTCAACTGCAGAAAATTTCACCTGAGATAGTACTTCATAAGTTTCATAAATATATTGGGGGGGGAAGGGGTGATGTGTGAGATAGCAATGGTGCGTGTAAGGCAAAGTGATCTTGTTTAATGACTAATGAGGAAATTTTGAAAACAGTTTTCTTCTAAAGGTAGTATTTTTTTTGTCTGTTAACGTCTGCGTTTTAATTGTAGATACCTGTAGCTGAGTCACCGATTCCTCAAGAAATAGTCTTAGAATCCCTGGCCTACAGCCACCTGAACAGGTTGTCAGAGAAAACAAGGTAAATTGAGTACACTCTGATGAAAACAAGATTTCATACAAGTTTATCATTGTTTTACCCATCTACTAGTACTATTTAATAGAAAGCTTTACACAGTACAGCAAATTCCACACTGTCCGTGTAGGGTTGCAGACATCAGCACTGAACATGTGTTATTCTGATATTAATTAAAGCAGATGCCTCCCAGAATGGTTCTGTTTCTTCATAGGATAATTTTACTTTTTTTTACAATTGGATTTCTTTTCCAGTGTAAATTCCCACCTCGTGCCCTCCCATTTTGTGGAGAGAAGGGAAATGAATGAGTTGACTTTTTTCAAGTTTGGGGAGAGCGAAGGTAGTGGTTTTGGCTACTGATGCGATGCAGAGCAGTGAGCAGAGGGAGACAAATGTGTTGGGTGTGGGTTTTAATGTACTACTTGCAAGCTCAAGAGAAGAAAAACATCTTCTCTGGGCACTGCTGAATGTGTAAGAGTCGGTTTCTAAAGGGACTGCCTTACAGAGTCCCTTTAGAACGCTACAGTTTCCAAACTGTGTAAGGGAGTTTAGAAACATACAGAGTTTACCAGTAGCCACCAAATCTTTTACTTCAAGGGATTTTTGCTCCTCACATTTATCTTTTAGGTGAACTTTTTCAAGTGAAAAATGTGTTTTTGTTTTGTGCAGTGTCCCTGCACCTCAGAAGTCTGAGGGTGATCATCTTACGGAAACCGTAGTGACGGAAACAGTGTTTGTCTATGAACAATCCAGGATGCCTCTTTCCGACCTTGGCTGTGAGATTGAGAGTCCTTTTACTGTATCAGACTCTGAAACCACTGAAACCATTGCTACCGAAGACGTTGCTGAAAGTGTGATAACAAATGCTGATAACGTACATCCCAGTATCAACGGTCAGCACAAGGTCAGGAAAATATCCTTGGATACTGAAGATGAATACCTTGGGCATTGTGAGTCTGAAGAAAGTAGAGACAAAGACAAACCAGGAAGACCAAAAGAACCTGTACTCATTGCAAAAGGAGATCCTTCGTATATGAAAGGGTCTCCCGAGAGTGAAGAGAAATTATGGCAAACTTCCTCTGTGAAGTCTGACATTGAATGTAGTCCTAAAAAACTTGCATGTCTAGGTGTTACAGATAAATGCCAAGATACAAAGGACATTTCTAATAACTATGTAGAGGTACCACCTGTTAATGACTCTTCTATTACAAAGCTGGATAAAGTTCTGGAGAGTCAATTCCCCAGACAAAATGAGGGGCTGAATAATAAAAAATGCGAAGAGGATAACAGGCAAAAATACGAGGAGAAGGTACAGGACTCCAAAAAAACTGACAAAGGGCACTACCGAAAGAAGAGACAATACTCTGACAGTAAAGACCAGAAGCAAAGCAGGAGCAAAGCGGATGATCGTTCCTACAAAAGGAGGCGCTCTTGCAGCATGGAAACAAATAAGCAATATCATCATAAGCAGG
>NW_026913665.1:0-4020 GCF_034315485.1 Pezoporus occidentalis | reverse complement strand
ACAGTGAGTACAGCACAACGTTTGGCTTCTGCTCCCACAGCAGAAGAGCCAGGATTGAAAGCTGGTGCTGGACCTGTTCAGCACACAATCACCTTTACATTGGTGCATCCATCGTTGCTTTCACTGCTCCCTTTCATACAGGAAAAGCATTTGAATGGAATCAGTTCAGAGCCTGCTCTCTGCTGCGCAGCAACACAGTCAGCACAGAATGAACAGTGGCATCTGCTCCCACAGCAGAAGAACCAGCAGGGAAAGCTAGTGCTGGGCCTCTTCAGCACACAGGCTGCTTTGCAACGGTGTCACCATCATTGCAGTCTCTCCTCGGTTTCATACCTAAAACTCCATTTGAATCCAAATTCTCAGCTGGTCGCTCTCAGTTGCAGGCAGCACAGTGAGTACAGCACGAACGTTTGGCTTCTGCTCCCACAGCAGAAGAGCCAGGATTGAAAGCTTGTGCTGGACCTGTTCAGCACACAATCACCTTTACATTGGTGCATCCATCGTTGCTTTCACTGCTCCCTTTCATACAGGAAAAGCATTTGAATGGAATCAGTTCAGAGCCTGCTCTCTGCTGCGCAGCAACACAGTCAGCACAGAATGAACAGTGGCATCTGCTCCCACAGCAGAAGAACCAGCAGGGAAAGCTAGTGCTGGGCCTCTTCAGCACACAGGCTGCTTTGCAACGGTGTCACCATCATTGCAGTCTCTCCTCGGTTTCATACCTAAAACTCCATTTGAATCCAAATTCTCAGCTGGTCGCTTTCAGTTGCCCAGCAGCACAGTGAGTACAGCACGAACGTTTGGCTTCTGCTCCCACAGCAGAAGAGCCAGGATTGAAAGCTTGTGCTCTGGTCGCTTCCAGTTGCCCAGCAGCATAGTGTGTACAGCACGAACGTTTGGCTTCTGCTCCCACAGCAGAA
This sequence comes from Pezoporus occidentalis, assembly GCF_034315485.1. Lineage (NCBI taxonomy): Eukaryota > Metazoa > Chordata > Aves > Psittaciformes > Psittacidae > Pezoporus > Pezoporus occidentalis. The sequence continues at coordinate 3,100 of NW_026913665.1, read as the reverse complement.
GAGCCAGGATTGAAAGCTTGTGCTGGACCTGTTCAGCACACAATCACCTTTACATTGGTGCATCCATCGTTGCTTTCACTGCTCCCTTTCATACAGGAAAAGCATTTGAATGGAATCAGTTCAGAGCCTGCTCTCTGCTGGCAGCAACACAGTCAGCACAGAAAGAACAGTGGCATCTGCTCCCACAGCAGAAGAACCAGCAGGGAAAGCTAGTGCTGGGCCTCTTCAGCACACAGGCTGCTTTGCAACGGTGTCACCATCATTGCAGTCTCTCCTCGGTTTCATACCTAAAACTCCATTTGAATCCAAATTCTCAGCTGGTCTCTCAGCTGCAGGCAGCACAGTGAGTACAGCACGAACGTTTGGCTTCTGCTCCCACAGCAGAAGAGCCAGGATTGAAAGCTTGTGCTGGACCTGTTCAGCACACAATCACCTTTACATTGGTGCATCCATCGTTGCTTTCACTGCTCCCTTTCATACAGGAAAAGCATTTGAATGGAATCAGTTCAGAGCCTGCTCTCTGCTGCGCAGCAACACTGTCAGCACAGAATGAACAGTGGCATCTGCTCCCACAGCAGAAGAACCAGCAGGGAAAGCTAGTGCTGGGCCTCTTCAGCACACAGGCTGCTTTGCAACGGTGTCACCATCATTGCAGTCTCTCCTCGGTTTCATACCTAAAACTCCATTTGAATCCAAATTCTCAGCTGGTCGCTTTCAGTTGCCCAGCAGCACAGTGAGTACAGCACGAACGTTTGGCTTCTCCTCCCACAACAGAAGTGTCAGGATTGAAAGCTTGTGCTGGACCTGTTCAGCACACAATCACCTTTACATTGGTGCATCCATCGTTGCTTTCACTGCTCCCTTTCATACAGGAAAAGCATTTGAATGGAATCAGTTCAGAGCCTGCTCTCTGCTGGCAGCAACACAGTCAGCACAGAAAGAACAGTGGCATCTGCTCCCACAGCAGAAGAACCAGCAGGGAAAGCTAGTGCTGGGCCTCTTCAGCACACAGGCTGCTTTGCAACGGTGTCACCATCATTGCAGTCTCTCCTCGGTTTCATACCTAAAACTCCATTTGAATCCAAATTCTCAGCTGGTCTCTTTCAGTTGCCCAGCAGCACAGTGAGTACAGCACGAACGTTTGGCTTCTGCTCCCACAGCAGAAGAGCCAGGATTGAAAGCTTGTGCTGGACCTGTTCAGCACACAATCACCTTTACATTGGTGCATCCATCGTTGCTTTCACTGCTCCCTTTCATACAGGAAAAGCATTTGAATGGAATCAGTTCAGAGCCTGCTCTCTGCTGGCAGCAACACTGTCAGCACAGAATGAACAGTGGCATCTGCTCCCACAGCAGAAGAACCAGCAGGGAAAGCTAGTGCTGGGCCTCTTCAGCACACAGGCTGCTTTGCAACGGTGTCACCATCATTGCAGTCTCTCCTCGGTTTCATACCTAAAACTCCATTTGAATCCAAATTCTCAGCTGGTCTCTCTCCGCTTGCAGGCAGCATAGTGTGTACAGCACGAACGTTTGCCTTCTGCTCCCACAGCAGAAGAGCCAGGATTGAAAGCTTGTGCTGGACCTGTTCAGCACACAATCACCTTTACATTGGTGCATCCATCGTTGCTTTCACTGCTCCCTTTCATACAGGAAAAGCATTTGAATGGAATCAGTTCAGAGCCTGCTCTCTGCTGCGCAGCAACACAGTCAGCACAGAATGAACAGTGGCATCTGCTCCCACAGCAGAAGAACCAGCAGGGAAAGCTAGTGCTGGGCCTCTTCAGCACAGGCTGCTTTGCAACGGTGTCACCATCATTGCAGTCTCTCCTCGGTTTCATACCTAAAACTCCATTTGAATCCAAATTCTCAGCTGGTCGCTTTCAGTTGCCCAGCAGCACAGTGAGTACAGCACGAACGTTTGGCTTCTGCACCCACAGCAGAAGAGCCAGGATTGAAAGCTTGTGCTGGACCTGTTCAGCACACAATCACCTTTACATTGGTGCATCCATCGTTGCTTTCACTGCTCCCTTTCATACAGGAAAAGCATTTGAATGGAATCAGTTCAGAGCCTGCTCTCTGCTGCACAGCAACACTGTCAGCACAGAATGAACAGTGGCATCTGCTCCCACAGCAGAAGAACCAGCAGGGAAAGCTAGTGCTGGGCCTCTTCAGCACACAGGCTGCTTTGCAACGGTGTCACCATCATTCGCAGTCTCTCCTCGGTTTCATACCTAAAACTCCATTTGAATCCAAATTCTCAGCTGGTCGCTTTCAGTTGCCCAGCAGCACAGTGAGTACAGCACGAACGTTTGGCTTCTCCTCCCACAACAGAACTGTCAGGATTGAAAGCTTGTGCTGGACCTGTTCAGCACACAATCACCTTTACATTGGTGCATCCATCGTTGCTTTCACTGCTCCCTTTCATACAGGAAAAGCATTTGAATGGAATCAGTTCAGAGCCTGCTCTCTGCTGGCAGCAACACTGTCAGCACAGAATGAACAGTGGCATCTGCTCCCACAGCAGAAGAACCAGCAGGGAAAGCTAGTGCTGGGCCTCTTAAGCACACAGGCTGCTTTGCAACGGTGTCACCATCATTGCAGTCTCTCCTCGGTTTCATACCTAAAAGTCCATTTGAATCCAAATTCTCAGCTGGTCTCTCTCAGCTGCAGGCAGCACAGTGAGTACAGCACGAACGTTTGGCTTCTGCTCCCACAGCAGAAGAGCCAGGATTGAAAGATTGTGCTGGACCTGTTCAGCACACAATCACCTTTACATTGGTGCATCCATCGTTGCTTTCACTGCTCCCTTTCATACAGGAGAGGCAATTGAATGGAATCAGTTCAGAGCCTGCTCTGCTGCGCAGCAACACAGTCAGCACAGAATGAACAGTGGCATCTGCTCCCACAGCAGAAGAACCAGCAGGGAAAGCTAGTGCTGGGCCTCTTCAGCACACAGGCTGCTTTGCAACGGTGTCACCATCATTGCAGTCTCTCCTCGGTTTCATACCTAAAACTCCATTTGAATCCAAATTCTCAGCTGGTCGCTTTCAGTTGCCCAGCAGCACAGTGAGTACAGCACGAACGTTTGCTTCTCCTCCCA
>NW_026913664.1:0-8259 GCF_034315485.1 Pezoporus occidentalis | reverse complement strand
ATACTGTCATAGATGAGTCATAGAGGAGTCATAGATGAGTCATAGAGGAGTCATAGAGGAGTCATAGAGGAGTCATAGAGGAGTCATAGAGGAGTCATAGAGGAGTCATACTGTCATAGAGGAGTCATAGAGAGGAGTCATAGAGGAGTCATAGAGGAGTCATAGAGGAGTCATAGAGGAGTCATAGAGGAGTCATAGAGGAGTCATAGAGGAGTCATAGAGGAGTCATAGAGGAGTCATAGAGGAGTCATAGAGGAGTCATAGAGGAGTCATAGAGGAGTCATAGAGGAGTCATAGAGGAGTCATACTGTCATAGAGGAGTCATAGATAGAGGAGTCATAGAGGAGTCATAGAGGAGTCATAGAGGAGTCATAGAGGAGTCATAGAGGAGTCATAGAGGAGTCATAGATAGAGGAGTCATAGAGGAGTCATAGAGGAGTCATAGAGGAGTCATAGAGGAGTCATAGAGGAGTCATAGAGGAGTCATAGAGGAGTCATAGAGGAGTCATAGAGGAGTCATAGAGGAGTCATAGAGGAGTCATAGAGGAGTCATAGATAGAGAGTCATAGAGGAGTCATAGAGGAGTCATAGAGGAGTCATAGAGGAGTCATAGAGGAGTCATAGAGGAGTCATAGAGGAGTCATAGAGGAGTCATACTGAGAGGAGTCATAGAGGAGTCATAGAGGATTCATAGAGGAGTCATAGAGGAGTCATAGAGGAGTCATAGAGGAGTCATAGAGGAGTCATAGAGGAGTCATAGAGGAGTCATAGAGGAGTCATAGAGGAGTCATAGAGGAGTCATAGAGGAGTCATACTGTCATAGAGGAGTCATAGAGGAGTCATAGAGGAGTCATAGAGGAGTCATAGAGGAGTCATAGAGGAGTCATAGAGGAGTCATAGAGGAGTCATAGAGGAGTCATAGAGGAGTCATAGAGGAGTCATAGAGGAGTCATAGAGGTCATAGAGGAGTCATAGAGGAGTCATAGAGGAGTCATAGAGGAGTCATAGAGGAGTCATAGAGGAGTCATAGAGGAGTCATAGAGGAGTCATAGAGGAGTCATAGAGGAGTCATAGAGGAGTCATAGAGGAGTCATAGAGGAGTCATAGAGGAGTCATAGAGGAGTCATAGAGGAGTCATAGAGGAGTCATAGAGGAGTCATAGAGGAGTCATAGAGGAGTCATAGAGGAGTCATAGAGAGGAGTCATAGAGGAGTCATAGAGGAGTCATAGAGGAGTCATAGAGGAGTCATAGAGGAGTCATAGAGGAGTCATAGAGGTCATAGAGGAGTCATAGAGGAGTCATAGAGGAGTCATAGAGGAGTCATAGAGGAGTCATAGAGGAGTCATAGAGGAGTCATAGAGGAGTCATAGAGGAGTCATAGAGGAGTCATAGAGGAGTCATAGAGGAGTCATAGAGGAGTCATAGTCATAGAGGAGTCATAGAGGAGTCATAGAGGAGTCATAGAGGAGTCATAGAGGAGTCATAGAGGAGTCATAGAGGAGTCATAGAGGAGTCATAGAGGAGTCATAGAGGAGTCATAGAGGAGTCATAGAGTCATAGAGGAGTCATAGAGGAGTCATAGAGGAGTCATAGAGGAGTCATAGAGGAGTCATAGAGGAGTCATAGAGGAGTCATAGAGGAGTCATAGAGGAGTCATAGAGGAGTCATAGAGGAGTCATAGAGGAGTCATAGAGGAGTCATAGAGGAGTCATAGAGGAGTCATAGAGGAGTCATAGAGGAGTCATAGAGGAGTCATAGAGGAGTCATAGAGGAGTCATAGAGGAGTCATAGAGGAGTCATAGAGGAGTCATAGTCATAGAGGAGTCATAGAGGAGTCATAGAGGAGTCATAGAGGAGTCATAGAGGTCATAGAGGAGTCATAGAGGAGTCATAGAGGAGTCATAGAGGAGTCATAGAGGAGTCATAGAGGAGTCATAGAGGAGTCATAGAGGAGTCATAGAGGAGTCATAGAGGAGTCATAGAGGAGTCATAGAGGAGTCATAGAGGAGTCATAGAGGAGTCATAGAGGAGTCATAGAGGAGTCATAGAGGAGTCATAGAGGAGTCATAGAGGAGTCATAGAGGAGTCATAGAGGAGTCATAGAGGAGTCATAGAGGAGTCATAGAGGAGTCATAGAGGAGTCATAGAGGAGTCATAGAGGAGTCATAGAGGAGTCATAGAGGAGTCATAGAGGAGTCATAGAGGAGTCATAGAGGAGTCATAGAGGAGTCATAGAGGAGTCATAGAGGAGTCATAGAGGAGTCATAGAGGAGTCATAGAGGAGTCATAGAGGAGTCATAGAGGAGTCATAGAGGAGTCATAGAGGAGTCATAGAGGAGTCATAGAGGAGTCATAGAGGAGTCATAGAGGAGTCATAGAGAGGAGTCATAGAGGAGTCATAGAGGAGTCATAGAGGAGTCATAGAGGAGTCATAGAGGAGTCATAGAGGAGTCATAGAGGAGTCATAGAGGAGTCATAGAGGAGTCATAGAGGAGTCATAGAGGAGTCATAGAGGAGTCATAGAGGAGTCATAGAGGAGTCATAGAGGAGTCATAGAGGAGTCATAGAGGAGTCATAGAGGAGTCATAGAGGAGTCATAGAGGAGTCATAGATAGAGGAGTCATAGAGGAGTCATAGAGGAGTCATAGAGGAGTCATAGAGGAGTCATAGAGGAGTCATAGAGGAGTCATAGAGGAGTCATAGAGGAGTCATAGAGGAGTCATAGTCATAGAGAGTCATAGAGGAGTCATAGAGGAGTCATAGAGGAGTCATAGAGGAGTCATAGAGGAGTCATAGTCATAGAGGAGTCATAGAGGAGTCATAGAGGAGTCATAGAGGAGTCATAGAGGAGTCATAGAGGAGTCATAGAGGAGTCATAGAGGAGTCATAGAGGAGTCATAGAGGAGTCATAGAGGAGTCATAGAGGAGTCATAGAGGAGTCATACTGTCATAGAGGAGTCATAGAGGAGTCATAGAGGAGTCATAGAGGAGTCATAGAGGAGTCATAGAGGAGTCATAGAGGAGTCATAGAGGAGTCATAGAGGAGTCATAGAGGAGTCATAGAGGAGTCATAGAGGAGTCATAGAGGAGTCATAGAGGAGTCATAGAGGAGTCATAGAGGAGTCATAGAGGAGTCATAGAGGAGTCATAGAGGAGTCATAGAGGAGTCATAGAGGAGTCATAGAGGAGTCATAGAGGAGTCATAGAGGAGTCATAGAGGAGTCATAGAGGAGTCATAGAGGAGTCATAGAGGAGTCATAGAGGAGTCATAGAGGAGTCATAGAGGAGTCATAGAGGAGTCATAGAGGAGTCATAGAGGAGTCATAGAGGAGTCATACTGTCATAGAGGAGTCATAGAGGAGTCATAGAGGAGTCATAGAGGAGTCATAGAGGAGTCATAGAGGAGTCATAGAGGAGTCATAGAGGAGTCATAGAGGAGTCATAGAGGAGTCATAGAGGAGTCATAGAGGAGTCATAGAGGAGTCATAGAGGAGTCATAGAGGAGTCATAGAGGAGTCATAGATAGAGAGTCATAGAGGAGTCATAGATAGAGGAGTCATAGAGGAGTCATAGAGGAGTCATAGAGGAGTCATACTGTCATAGAGGAGTCATAGAGGAGTCATAGAGGAGTCATAGAGGAGTCATAGAGGAGTCATAGAGGAGTCATAGAGGAGTCATAGAGGAGTCATAGAGGAGTCATAGAGGAGTCATAGAGGAGTCATAGAGGAGTCATAGAGGAGTCATAGAGGAGTCATAGAGGAGTCATAGAGGAGTCATAGAGGAGTCATAGAGGAGTCATAGAGGAGTCATAGAGGAGTCATAGAGGAGTCATAGAGGAGTCATAGAGGAGTCATAGAGGAGTCATAGAGGAGTCATAGAGGAGTCATAGATAGAGGAGTCATAGAGGAGTCATAGAGGAGTCATAGTCATAGAGGAGTCATAGAGGAGTCATAGAGGAGTCATAGAGGAGTCATAGAGGAGTCATAGAGGAGTCATAGAGGAGTCATAGAGGAGTCATAGAGGAGTCATAGAGGAGTCATAGAGGAGTCATAGAGGAGTCATAGAGGAGTCATAGAGGAGTCATAGAGGAGTCATAGAGGAGTCATAGAGGAGTCATAGAGGAGTCATAGAGGAGTCATAGAGGAGTCATAGAGGAGTCATAGAGGAGTCATAGAGGAGTCATAGAGGAGTCATAGAGGAGTCATAGAGGAGTCATAGAGGAGTCATAGAGGAGTCATAGAGGAGTCATAGAGGAGTCATAGAGGAGTCATAGAGGAGTCATAGAGGAGTCATAGAGGAGTCATAGAGGAGTCATAGAGGAGTCATAGAGGAGTCATAGAGGAGTCATAGAGGAGTCATAGAGGAGTCATAGAGGAGTCATAGAGTCATAGAGGAGTCATAGAGGAGTCATAGAGGAGTCATAGAGGAGTCATAGATAGAGGAGTCATAGAGGAGTCATAGAGGAGTCATAGAGGAGTCATAGAGGAGTCATAGAGGAGTCATAGAGTCATAGAGGAGTCATAGAGGAGTCATACTGTCATAGAGGAGTCATAGAGGAGTCATAGAGGAGTCATAGAGGAGTCATAGAGGAGTCATAGAGGAGTCATAGAGGAGTCATAGAGGAGTCATAGAGGAGTCATATAGAGGAGTCATAGAGGAGTCATAGAGGAGTCATAGAGGAGTCATAGAGGAGTCATAGAGGAGTCATAGAGGAGTCATAGATAGGAGTCATAGAGGAGTCATAGAGGAGTCATAGAGGAGTCATAGAGGAGTCATAGAGGAGTCATAGAGGAGTCATAGAGGAGTCATAGAGGAGTCATAGAGGAGTCATAGAGGAGTCATAGAGGAGTCATAGAGGAGTCATAGAGGAGTCATCATAGAGGAGTCATAGAGGAGTCATAGATAGAGGAGTCATAGAGGAGTCATAGAGGAGTCATAGAGGAGTCATAGAGGAGTCATAGAGGAGTCATAGAGGAGTCATAGAGGAGTCATAGAGGAGTCATAGAGGAGTCATAGAGGAGTCATAGAGGAGTCATAGAGGAGTCATAGAGGAGTCATAGAGGAGTCATAGAGGAGTCATAGAGGAGTCATAGAGGAGTCATAGTCATAGAGGAGTCATAGAGGAGTCATAGAGGAGTCATAGAGTCATAGAGGAGTCATAGAGGAGTCATAGAGGAGTCATAGAGGAGTCATAGAGGAGTCATAGAGGAGTCATAGAGGAGTCATAGAGGAGTCATAGAGGAGTCATAGAGGAGTCATAGAGGAGTCATAGAGGAGTCATAGAGGAGTCATAGAGGAGTCATAGAGGAGTCATAGAGGAGTCATAGAGGAGTCATAGAGGAGTCATAGAGGAGTCATAGAGGAGTCATAGAGGAGTCATAGAGGAGTCATAGAGGAGTCATAGAGGAGTCATAGAGGAGTCATAGAGGAGTCATAGAGGAGTCATAGAGGAGTCATAGAGGAGTCATAGAGGAGTCATAGAGGAGTCATAGAGGAGTCATAGAGGAGTCATAGAGGAGTCATAGAGGAGTCATAGAGGAGTCATAGAGGAGTCATAGAGGAGTCATACTGTCATAGAGCAGTCATACTGTCATAGAGGAGTCATAGAGGAGTCATAGAGGAGTCATAGAGGAGTCATAGAGGAGTCATAGAGGAGTCATAGAGGAGTCATAGAGGAGTCATAGAGGAGTCATAGAGGAGTCATAGAGGAGTCATAGAGGAGTCATAGAGGAGTCATAGAGGAGTCATAGAGGAGTCATAGAGGAGTCATAGAGGAGTCATAGAGGAGTCATAGAGGAGTCATAGAGGAGTCATAGTCATAGAGGAGTCATAGAGGAGTCATAGAGGAGTCATAGAGGAGTCATAGAGGAGTCATAGAGGAGTCATAGAGGAGTCATAGAGGAGTCATAGAGGAGTCATAGAGGAGTCATAGAGGAGTCATAGAGGAGTCATAGAGGAGTCATAGATAGAGGAGTCATAGAGGAGTCATAGAGGAGTCATAGAGGAGTCATAGAGGAGTCATAGATAGAGTCATAGAGGAGTCATAGAGGAGTCATAGAGGAGTCATAGAGGAGTCATAGAGTCGTCATAGAGTCATAGAGGAGTCATAGAGGAGTCATAGAGTCATAGAGGATACTGTCATAGAGGAGTCATAGAGGAGTCATAGAGGAGTCATAGAGGAGTCATAGAGGAGTCATAGAGGAGTCATAGAGGAGTCATAGAGGAGTCATAGAGGAGTCATAGAGGAGTCATAGAGGAGTCATACCATCATAGAGGAGTCATAGAGGAGTCATAGAGGAGTCATAGAGGAGTCATAGAGGAGTCATAGAGGAGTCATAGAGGAGTAGAGGAGTCATAGAGGAGTCATAGAGGAGTCATAGAGGAGTCATAGAGGAGTCATAGAGGAGTCATAGAGGAGTCATACTGGCATAGAGGAGTCATAGAGGAGTCATAGAGCATAGAGGAGTCATAGAGGAGTCATAGAGGAGTCATAGAGGAGTCATAGAGGAGTCATAGAGGAGTCATAGAGGAGTCATAGAGGAGTCATAGAGGAGTCATAGAGGAGTCATAGAGGAGTCATAGAGGAGTCATAGAGGAGTCATAGAGGAGTCATAGAGGAGTCATAGATAGAGGAGTCATAGAGGAGTCATAGAGGAGTCATAGAGGAGTCATAGAGGAGTCATAGAGGAGTCATAGAGGAGTCATAGAGGAGTCATAGAGGATAGAGGAGTCATAGAGAGGAGTCATAGAGGAGTCATAGAGGAGTCATAGAGGAGTCATAGAGGAGTCATAGAGGAGTCATAGAGGAGTCATAGAGGAGTCATAGAGGAGTCATAGAGGAGTCATAGAGGAGTCATAGAGGAGTCATAGAGGAGTCATAGAGGAGTCATAGAGGAGTCATAGAGGAGTCATAGAGGAGTCATACTGTCATAGAGGAGTCATAGAGGAGTCATAGAGGAGTCATAGAGGAGTCATAGAGGAGTCATAGAGGAGTCATAGAGGAGTCATAGAGGAGTCATAGAGGAGTCATAGAGGAGTCATAGAGGAGTCATAGAGGAGTCATAGAGGAGTCATAGAGGAGTCATAGAGGAGTCATAGAGGAGTCATAGAGGAGTCATAGAGGAGGAGTCATAGAGGAGTCATAGAGGAGTCATAGAGGAGTCATAGAGGAGTCATAGAGGAGTCATAGAGGAGTCATAGAGGAGTCATAGAGGAGTCATAGAGGAGTCATAGAGGAGTCATAGAGGAGTCATAGAGGAGTCATAGAGGAGTCATAGAGGAGTCATAGAGGAGTCATAGAGGAGTCATAGAGGAGTCATAGAGGAGTCATAGAGGAGTCATAGAGGAGTCATACTATAGAGGAGTCATAGAGGAGTCATAGAGGAGTCATAGAGGAGTCATAGAGGAGTCATAGAGGAGTCATAGAGGAGTCATACTGTCATAGAGGAGTCATAGAGGAGTCATAGAGGAGTCATAGAGGAGTCATAGAGGAGTCATAGAGGAGTCATAGAGGAGTCATAGAGGAGTCATAGAGGAGTCATAGAGGAGTCATAGAGGAGTCATAGAGGAGTCATAGAGAGTCATAGAGGAGTCATAGAGGAGTCATAGAGGAGTCATAGAGGAGTCATAGAGGAGTCATAGAGGAGTCATAGAGGAGTCATACTGTCATAGAGGAGTCATAGAGGAGTCATAGAGGAGTCATAGAGGAGTCATAGAGGAGTCATAGAGGAGTCATAGAGGAGTCATAGAGGAGTCATAGAGGAGTCATAGAGGAGTCATAGAGGAGTCATAGAGGAGTCATAGAGGAGTCATAGAGGAGTCATAGAGAGAGTCATAGAGGAGTCATAGATAGAGGAGTCATAGAGGAGTCATAGAGGAGTCATAGAGGAGTCATAGAGGAGTCATAGAGGAGTCATAGAGGAGTCATAGAGGAGTCATAGAGGAGTCATAGAGTCATAGTCATAGAGGAGTCATAGAGGAGTCATAGAGGAGTCATAGAGGAGTCATAGAGGAGTCATAGAGGAGTCATAGAGGAGTCATAGAGGAGTCTTATAGAGGAGTCATAGAGGAGTCATAGAGGAGTCATAGAGGAGTCATAGAGGAGTCATAGAGGAGTCATAGAGGAGTCATACTGTCATAGAGGAGTCATAGAGGAGTCATAGAGGAGTCATAGAGGAGTCATAGAGGAGTCATAGAGGAGTCATAGAGGAGTCATAGAGTATAGAGGAGTCATAGAAAAGTCATAGAAAAGTCATACT
>NW_026913663.1:0-7788 GCF_034315485.1 Pezoporus occidentalis | reverse complement strand
TGCTGGTCCTTCTGCTGTGGGAGCAGATGCCACTGTTCTTTCTGTGCTGACTGTGTTGCTGCCAGCAGAGAGCAGGCTCTGAACTGATTCCATTCAAATGCTTTTCCTGTATGAAAGGGAGCAGTGAAAGCAACGATGGATGCACCAATGTAAAGGTGATTGTGTGCTGAACAGGTCCAGCACAAGCTTTCAATCCTGGCTCTTCTGCTGTGGGAGCAGAAGCCAAACGTTCGTGCTGTACTCACTGTGCTGCCTGGAGCTGAGAGCGACCAGCTGAGAATTTGGATTCAAATGGAGTTTTAGGTATGAAACCGAGGAGAGACTGCAATGATGGTGACACCGTTGCAAAGCAGCCTGTGTGCTGAAGAGGCCCAGCACTAGCTTTCCCTGCTGGTTCTTCTGCTGTGGGAGCAGATGCCACTGTTCATTCTGTGCTGACAGTGTTGCTGCGCAGCAGAGAGCAGGCTCTGAACTGATTCCATTCAAATGCTTTTCCTGTATGAAAGGGAGCAGTGAAAGCAACGATGGATGCACCAATGTAAAGGTGATTGTGTGCTGAACAGGTCCAGCACAAGCTTTCAATCCTGGCTCTTCTGCTGTGGGAGCAGAAGCCAAACGTTCGTGCTGTACTCACTGTGCTGCCTGCAGCTGAGAGCGACCAGCTGAGAATTTGGATTCAAATGGAGTTTTAGGTATGAAACCGAGGAGAGACTGCAATGATGGTGACACCGTTGCAAAGCAGCCTGTGTGCTGAAGAGGCCCAGCACTAGCTTTCCCTGCTGGTTCTTCTGCTGTGGGAGCAGATGCCACTGTTCTTTCTGTGCTGACTGTGTTGCTGCCAGCAGAGAGCAGGCTCTGAACTGATTCCATTCAAATGCTTTTCCTGTATGAAAGGGAGCAGTGAAAGCAACGATGGATGCACCAATGTAAAGGTGATTGTGTGCTGAACAGGTCCAGCACAAGCTTTCAATCCTGGCTCTTCTGCTGTGGGAGCAGAAGCCAAACGTTCGTGCTGTACTCACTGTGCTGCCTGCAGCTGAGAGCGACCAGCTGAGAATTTGGATTCAAATGGAGTTTTAGGTATGAAACCGAGGAGAGACTGCAATGATGGTGACACCGTTGCAAAGCAGCCTGTGTGCTGAAGAGGCCCAGCACTAGCTTTCCCTGCTGGTTCTTCTGCTGTGGGAGCAGATGCCACTGTTCTTTCTGTGCTGACTGTGTTGCTGCGCAGCAGAGAGCAGGCTCTGAACTGATTCCATTCAAATGCTTTTCCTGTATGAAAGGGAGCAGTGAAAGCAACGATGGATGCACCAATGTAAAGGTGATTGTGTGCTGAACAGGTCCAGCACAAGCTTTCAATCCTGGCTCTTCTGCTGTGGGAGCAGAAGCCAAACGTTCGTGCTGTACTCACTGTGCTGCCTGCAGCTGAGAGCGACCAGCTGAGAATTTGGATTCAAATGGAGTTTTAGGTATGAAACCGAGGAGAGACTGCAATGATGGTGACACCGTTGCAAAGCAGCCTGTGTGCTGAAGAGGCCCAGCACTAGCTTTCCCTGCTGGTTCTTCTGCTGTGGGAGCAGATGCCACTGTTCTTTCTGTGCTGACTGTGTTGCTGCGCAGCAGAGAGCAGGCTCTGAACTGATTCCATTCAAATGCTTTTCCTGTATGAAAGGGAGCAGTGAAAGCAACGATGGATGCACCAATGTAAAGGTGATTGTGTGCTGAACAGGTCCAGCACAAGCTTTCCCTCCTGGCTCTTCTGCTGTGGGAGCAGAAGCCAAACGTTCGTGCTGTACTCACTGTGCTGCTGGGCAGCTGAGAGCGACCAACCGAGGAGAGACTTCAATGATGGTGACACCGTTGCAAAGCAGCCTGTGTGCTGAAGAGGCCCAGCGCTAGCTTTCCCTGCTGGTTCTTCTGCTGTGGGAGCAGATGCCACTGTTCTTTCTGTGCTGACTGTGTTGCTGCCAGCAGAGAGCAGGCTCTGAACTGATTCCATTCAAATGCTTTTCCTGTATGAAAGGGAGCAGTGAAAGCAACGATGGATGCACCAATGTAAAGGTGATTGTGTGCTGAACAGGTCCAGCACCAGCTTTCAATCCTGACACTTCTGCTGTGGGAGCAGAGGCCAAACGTTCGTGCTGTAATCACTGTGCTGCCTGCAGCTGAGAGAGACCAGCTGAGAATTTGGATTCAAATGGAGTTTTAGGTATGAAACCGAGGAGAGACTGCAATGATGGTGACACCGTTGCAAAGCAGCCTGTGTGCTGAAGAGGCCCAGCACTAGCTTTCCCTGCTGGTTCTTCTGCTGTGGGAGCAGATGCCACTGTTCTTTCTGTGCTGACTGTGTTGCTGCGCAGCAGAGAGCAGGCTCTGAACTGATTCCATTCAAATGCTTTTCCTGTATGAAAGGGAGCAGTGAAAGCAACGATGGATGCACCAATGTAAAGGTGATTGTGTGCTGAACAGGTCCAGCACAAGCTTTCAATCCTGGCTCTTCTGCTGTGGGAGCAGAAGCCAAACGTTCGTGCTGTACTCACTGTGCTGCCTGCAGCTGAGAGAGACCAGCTGAGAATTTGGATTCAAATGGAGTTTTAGGTATGAAACCGAGGAGAGACTGCAATGATGGTGACACCGTTGCAAAGCAGCCTGTGTGCTGAAGAGGCCCAGCACTAGCTTTCCCTGCTGGTTCTTCTGCTGTGGGAGCAGATGCCACTGTTCTTTCTGTGCTGACTGTGTTGCTGCCAGCAGAGAGCAGGCTCTGAACTGATTCCATTCAAATGCTTTTCCTGTATGAAAGGGAGCAGTGAAAGCAACGATGGATGCACCAATGTAAAGGTGATTGTGTGCTGAACAGGTCCAGCACAAGCTTTCAATCCTGACTCTTCTGCTGTGGGAGCAGAGGCCAAACGTTCGTGCTGTAATCACTGTGCTGCCTGCAGCTGAGAGCGACCAGCTGAGAATTTGGATTCAAATGGAGTTTTAGGTATGAAACCGAGGAGAGACTGCAATGATGGTGACACCGTTGCAAAGCAGCCTGTGTGCTGAAGAGGCCCAGCACTAGCTTTCCCTGCTGGTTCTTCTGCTGTGGGAGCAGATGCCACTGTTCATTCTGTGCTGACTGTGTTGCTGCCAGCAGAGAGCAGGCTCTGAACTGATTCCATTCAAATGCTTTTCCTGTATGAAAGGGAGCAGTGAAAGCAACGATGGATGCACCAATGTAAAGGTGATTGTGTGCTGAACAGGTCCAGCACAAGCTTTCAATCCTGGCTCTTCTGCTGTGGGAGCAGAAGCCAAACGTTCGTGCTGTACTCACTGTGCTGCCTGCAGCTGAAAGCGACCAGCTGAGAATTTGGATTCAAATGGAGTTTTAGGTATGAAACCGAGGAGAGACTGCAATGATGGTGACACCGTTGCAAAGCAGCCTGTGTGCTGAAGAGGCCCAGCACTAGCTTTCCCTGCTGGTTCTTCTGCTGTGGGAGCAGATGCCACTGTTCTTTCTGTGCTGACTGTGTTGCTGCGCAGCAGAGAGCAGGCTCTGAACTGATTCCATTCAAATGCTTTTCCTGTATGAAAGGGAGCAGTGAAAGCAACGATGGATGCACCAATGTAAAGGTGATTGTGTGCTGAACAGGTCCAGCACCAGCTTTCAATCCTGACACTTCTGCTGTGGGAGCAGAGGTTAAACGTTCGTGCTGTACTCACTGTGCTGCCTGCAGCTGACAGCGACCAGCTGAGAATTTGGATTCAAATGGAGTTTTAGGTATGAAACCCAGGAGAGACTGCAAAGCAGAAGCCAAACGTTCGTGCTGTACTCACTGTGCTGCCTGCAGCTGAGAGCGACCAGCTGAGAATTTGGATTCAAATGGAGTTTTAGGTATGAAACCGAGGAGAGACTGCAATGATGGTGACACCGTTGCAAAGCAGCCTGTGTGCTGAAGAGGCCCAGCACTAGCTTTCCCTGCTGGTTCTTCTGCTGTGGGAGCAGATGCCACTGTTCTTTCTGTGCTGACTGTGTTGCTGCGCAGCAGAGAGCAGGCTCTGAACTGATTCCATTCAAATGCTTTTCCTGTATGAAAGGGAGCAGTGAAAGCAACGATGGATGCACCAATGTAAAGGTGATTGTGTGCTGAACAGGTCCAGCACAAGCTTTCAATCCTGGCTCTTCTGCTGTGGGAGCAGAAGCCAAACGTTCGTGCTGTACTCACTGTGCTGCCTGCAGCTGAGAGAGACCAGCTGAGAATTTGGATTCAAATGGAGTTTTAGGTATGAAACCGAGGAGAGACTGCAATGATGGTGACACCGTTGCAAAGCAGCCTGTGTGCTGAAGAGGCCCAGCACTAGCTTTCCCTGCTGGTTCTTCTGCTGTGGGAGCAGATGCCACTGTTCTTTCTGTGCTGACTGTGTTGCTGCCAGCAGAGAGCAGGCTCTGAACTGATTCCATTCAAATGCTTTTCCTGTATGAAAGGGAGCAGTGAAAGCAACGATGGATGCACCAATGTAAAGGTGATTGTGTGCTGAACAGGTCCAGCACAAGCTTTCAATCCTGGCTCTTCTGCTGTGGGAGCAGAAGCCAAACGTTCGTGCTGTACTCACTGTGCTGCTGGGCAGCTGAAAGCGACCAGCTGAGAATTTGGATTCAAATGGAGTTTTAGGTATGAAACCGAGGAGAGACTGCAATGATGGTGACACCGTTGCAAAGCAGCCTGTGTGCTGAAGAGGCCCAGCACTAGCTTTCCCTGCTGGTTCTTCTGCTGTGGGAGCAGATGCCACTGTTCTTTCTGTGCTGACTGTGTTGCTGCGCAGCAGAGAGCAGGCTCTGAACTGATTCCATTCAAATGCTTTTCCTGTATGAAAGGGAGCAGTGAAAGCAACGATGGATGCACCAATGTAAAGGTGATTGTGTGCTGAACAGGTCCAGCACAAGCTTTCAATCCTGGCTCTTCTGCTGTGGGAGCAGAAGCCAAACGTTCGTGCTGTACTCACTGTGCTGCCTGCAGCTGAAAGCGACCAGCTGAGAATTTGGATTCAAATGGAGTTTTAGGTATGAAACCGAGGAGAGACTGCAATGATGGTGACACCGTTGCAAAGCAGCCTGTGTGCTGAAGAGGCCCAGCACTAGCTTTCCCTGCTGGTTCTTCTGCTGTGGGAGCAGATGCCACTGTTCTTTCTGTGCTGACTGTGTTGCTGCGCAGCAGAGAGCAGGCTCTGAACTGATTCCATTCAAATGCTTTTCCTGTATGAAAGGGAGCAGTGAAAGCAACGATGGATGCACCAATGTAAAGGTGATTGTGTGCTGAACAGGTCCAGCACAAGCTTTCAATCCTGGCTCTTCTGCTGTGGGAGCAGAAGCCAAACGTTCGTGCTGTACTCACTGTGCTGCCTGCAGCTGAGAGCGACCAGCTGAGAATTTGGATTCAAATGGAGTTTTAGGTATGAAACCGAGGAGAGACTGCAATGATGGTGACACCGTTGCAAAGCAGCCTGTGTGCTGAAGAGGCCCAGCACTAGCTTTCCCTGCTGGTTCTTCTGCTGTGGGAGCAGATGCCACTGTTCATTCTGTGCTGACTGTGTTGCTGCCAGCAGAGAGCAGGCTCTGAACTGATTCCATTCAAATGCTTTTCCTGTATGAAAGGGAGCAGTGAAAGCAACGATGGATGCACCAATGTAAAGGTGATTGTGTGCTGAACAGGTCCAGCACAAGCTTTCAATCCTGGCTCTTCTGCTGTGGGAGCAGAAGCCAAACGTTCGTGCTGTACTCACTGTGCTGCTGGGCAGCTGAAAGCGACCAGCTGAGAATTTGGATTCAAATGGAGTTTTAGGTATGAAACCGAGGAGAGACTGCAATGATGGTGACACCGTTGCAAAGCAGCCTGTGTGCTGAAGAGGCCCAGCACTAGCTTTCCCTGCTGGTTCTTCTGCTGTGGGAGCAGATGCCACTGTTCATTCTGTGCTGACTGTGTTGCTGCGCAGCAGAGAGCAGGCTCTGAACTGATTCCATTCAAATGCTTTTCCTGTATGAAAGGGAGCAGTGAAAGCAACGATGGATGCACCAATGTAAAGGTGATTGTGTGCTGAACAGGTCCAGCACAAGCTTTCAATCCTGGCTCTTCTGCTGTGGGAGCAGAAGCCAAACGTTCGTGCTGTACTCACTGTGCTGCTGGGCAGCTGAGAGCGACCAGCTGAGAATTTGGATTCAAATGGAGTTTTAGGTATGAAACCGAGGAGAGACTGCAATGATGGTGACACCGTTGCAAAGCAGCCTGTGTGCTGAAGAGGCCCAGCACTAGCTTTCCCTGCTGGTTCTTCTGCTGTGGGAGCAGATGCCACTGTTCTTTCTGTGCTGACTGTGTTGCTGCGCAGCAGAGAGCAGGCTCTGAACTGATTCCATTCAAATGCTTTTCCTGTATGAAAGGGAGCAGTGAAAGCAACGATGGATGCACCAATGTAAAGGTGATTGTGTGCTGAACAGGTCCAGCACAAGCTTTCAATCCTGGCTCTTCTGCTGTGGGAGCAGAAGCCAAACGTTCGTGCTGTACTCACTGTGCTGCCTGCAGCTGAGAGAGACCAGCTGAGAATTTGGATTCAAATGGAGTTTTAGGTATGAAACCGAGGAGAGACTGCAATGATGGTGACACCGTTGCAAAGCAGCCTGTGTGCTGAAGAGGCCCAGCACTAGCTTTCCCTGCTGGTTCTTCTGCTGTGGGAGCAGATGCCACTGTTCATTCTGTGCTGACTGTGTTGCTGCGCAGCAGAGAGCAGG
This sequence comes from Pezoporus occidentalis, assembly GCF_034315485.1. NCBI lineage: Eukaryota > Metazoa > Chordata > Aves > Psittaciformes > Psittacidae > Pezoporus > Pezoporus occidentalis. Next base: position 1,025 of record NW_026913663.1, on the reverse strand, counting down.
CTCTGAACTGATTCCATTCAAATGCTTTTCCTGTATGAAAGGGAGCAGTGAAAGCAACGATGGATGCACCAATGTAAAGGTGATTGTGTGCTGAACAGGTCCAGCACAAGCTTTCAATCCTGGCTCTTCTGCTGTGGGAGCAGAAGCCAAACGTTCGTGCTGTACTCACTGTGCTGCTGGGCAGCTGAAAGCGACCAGCTGAGAATTTGGATTCAAATGGAGTTTTAGGTATGAAACCGAGGAGAGACTGCAATGATGGTGACACCGTTGCAAAGCAGCCTGTGTGCTGAAGAGGCCCAGCACTAGCTTTCCCTGCTGGTTCTTCTGCTGTGGGAGCAGATGCCACTGTTCATTCTGTGCTGACTGTGTTGCTGCGCAGCAGAGAGCAGGCTCTGAACTGATTCCATTCAAATGCTTTTCCTGTATGAAAGGGAGCAGTGAAAGCAACGATGGATGCACCAATGTAAAGGTGATTGTGTGCTGAACAGGTCCAGCACAAGCTTTCAATCCTGGCTCTTCTGCTGTGGGAGCAGAAGCCAAACGTTCGTGCTGTACTCACTGTGCTGCTGGGCAGCTGAGAAGCGACCAGCTGAGAATTTGGATTCAAATGGAGTTTTAGGTATGAAACCGAGGAGAGACTGCAATGATGGTGACACCGTTGCAAAGCAGCCTGTGTGCTGAAGAGGCCCAGCACTAGCTTTCCCTGCTGGTTCTTCTGCTGTGGGAGCAGATGCCACTGTTCTTTCTGTGCTGACTGTGTTGCTGCCAGCAGAGAGCAGGCTCTGAACTGATTCCATTCAAATGCTTTTCCTGTATGAAAGGGAGCAGTGAAAGCAACGATGGATGCACCAATGTAAAGGTGATTGTGTGCTGAACAGGTCCAGCACAAGCTTTCAATCCTGGCTCTTCTGCTGTGGGAGCAGAAGCCAAACGTTCGTGCTGTACTCACTGTGCTGCTGGGCAGCTGAAAGCGACCAGCTGAGAATTTGGATTCAAATGGAGTTTTAGGTATGAAACCGAGGAGA